>NC_090951.1:14195072-14270072 GCF_040807025.1 Struthio camelus
TTCAGTCTGGAACGCCCCAAGAATCCGAACTGACAGCGCAGGACCTCCCCGCTTTCCCCGTTTGACTAGAGACTCCATCCCAGCTCACAAAACCTTCCATTCCTGACAACGATTTAGTCAAAATTGGCATGTTCCCATTCAAAAGCATTCCCAACCAGGCACCATAATCCAGATTTACCTCTAGTATACAAAGACAAAAGACAAAACTTCTCTGAAGTAAAGGAAGTTGTATCTACTTGCACAGGTTGTAAAAGCAGATGAAGATAACATAGGAACAACCAGTAAAAAAACTAGGAAATAGATACAACTGCAAAAAGCAAAAGTATGTCTACCACAGATAGCACAATATACACCACTATACGAACACTGACGGAGGCCCCAATTATTTTCTTCCGTTGTCCAAATGTTACAAACAGTACTAATAACTGTGTTTGAACAACAGTGTCTAAGTGGCAGTGCAGGAGGCACATCCAGCCTGTCCTTTATCCTTCCTCTTCCTCCTGCCCTTTGAGTAAAGCTTGAAAGAGGGCAGCTCCCTCCCAGAATCATCCACCCCCCGCAAAAAACCTTGAAGACAATACATTGTAGTTTCCAATAAAAGCATAATTTCAAGAGGACTGGTACCTGACATCAACTTATCATAAAGGATGAAATAGGCGAAATACAGCCTTTCAGATAGCATCTATGGAAACACTTAGGGGAGGGCTAACACGCAAGAGCTACCCAGCATTCACATCATTTAAAACAGTTAGTTCTTCAGTCAGGTGGTATAAAACAGTTCCTGTGAAAACTCTGAAAATAAATAGACTCCAGAAGAGTCTGTTTTCATTGGAGTTATCCTCTGAACTTGTATGACTTGTATGTGTACTAATAGCACAAGTTACAGGGTTTGCAAAACCAAGCCCACTGTCTATCAATTGCTTGGAATATTCAAAGAAGTTTTCCTTGGTTGTGCACGCTTAGAGATAGGCCTTACCTGCAAGGCTTGGGTACGGAAAAGTATGGGGAAATTGAAATCTCAAATTCTCACCCTGGAGCATCTAAGTAGCACCTATGTTAGGAATAGGAGTATGCCAAAGGATAAAAAATAGTTTTATACTTTATCTAGTTCCATAGCAGTGCCTCAGATGACAACCATTATTGAAGTTGGTAGCAATACAAAAACCAGGACACAACCACCTGGTCAGGTATTAAGAATGTCCTGTTATTAGTTCCTAATTGTCATCAGGAACAATTTTGCATTGATACAGACCTCAACACTACTGAAACAATCATCGATTCACAGTTTTAAAGAGAAGATAATACAAAATACTTATGAAATAATAGTTTGAGAAAATGTATTTTTCATTCCTATCTTGTTAGTGCACCAAATTACAAAACACCATATGAAACAGTTTTCACCGCATCACATAAGAGGACATTTCATAAGTGATGCTACTCTCATCACAGTCTAGTAAAGAAAGAAAGAGTGAGTTTGTTTATAGATTCTTTCTTGTTTGTTTTACATTTTCTATGTAGAAAAAAAAATCCAATAACCCACAAAAAGATGTAGGTCAAACATTCTCATCTCAAATCTTCCTTGATAAGTAGCGATTTAAGAAGTCTGTATAAAAACGTGTTATTCCCTTTCAGCTCATAGGAAAAAATATTTCAGAAATAGCACATAAGAAAATATTCAATGTCACTAAAACTGGAATAGAAAATGTTTTATAGATTAACAAACATTGTAATGAATTTGCACAACCTTAACTGACTGTATACATAGCATAATGAAATGGTCTACATCCTTTCAAAGAAAAATTAAGTATTCCAGCACAGAGCTTTAGAAAAGCATTGTTCGGAAAAACCTGCATTTTTTCCCAGCTACCATGTAATTTGTGAGATGCATTTTTAAATGATCTGCAACTGCAGCAGGCTTCATCAGTCAGATGATACAGATAGATAATTCACCAAACTGTCACATGATCTTCCATCAGTCTAAAAGATGTGAATATATTGCCACAAGCTTTGGGAATAATGGGTGCACCTGTTTACAGTGTCACCTCTGTTTGCTAATTGTCTCCTTGAGCTACATTTTACTTCTAATGCATTTATTTTTGACAGGCAGTGTCTATTTAGAAATCACATTACTTCAAGTGCAATTGTTCTTTTGTCTATCAAGTAAATGAAGTGTTGTTATACAGATTTCAGGTTCTGATTAGTGAAGTATCAGCACACCACAAAGGTCAATCAGTTATTTACCTGAAGTAATAGAAGTACGACAGGCCTCCTGGAAATCCTCTAGTTCATGGTATAGCTCATATTAATATTAGATACACCAAAATATACATACACACACACCTTTGTTTGCATGTATATATTAAATGCTCTAAAACCTGCATTATTGTATGTATACACAGTAACGCAAGGAAAAAGAACATTCAAATGGATAAAGTCAATGTCAATGCAGACCCAACTACTCTGTCAAAATATTTTAAGTTAAGGTATGGTGAAAACTAAGGAGTCAGTGCTACAAACATTTTGCAACATTAGCAGTGTATGTGCATAAGCTCCCACATAAACAGAGCTGATTTTTTTAAATACGTTTTTTAATTATGCTTCCTTCCTTTTATAAAATAGTGAAGTAAAATTTAGTTAATGTTACTTGCATTAGCTTAAACTAGTAAGATGCCATAAGAAATTAACATAAGCCACTTCAGGTCTAAGAAGGACCACAGGGGATTTTTATTCACACCCGTATACTTATGTGTTTCTAGCCTGGATGCAATGTTACCAATATTCAGTTAAATAATACGTCTCGATAGGTTCAAACATCATGTCTTTATATATATAGTAACATATATGAGTACAACTATAGTATCAAATAGAAAATTTTGAAAACCTAAACCAGCACATTGATCACAGCCACTTCACTGCATATATATCGATCCTATTAAAAAAAAAAAATGCACACTAGCTTTTCATTACTGAGGTGGAAAACAGTACTACAGTGGTGGCTGCAGGGACTTCCCAAAGCCTCATTATTTCTCACATCCCTCGGCCCAGGTTCCACACACCAGCCTCAGCTCTGCCACGCAAGTCCAAGACAGAGGAGAAGCATATGAGAGCAATACTAATTTCTCAAAATAGAGGCAAGGCCCACAGCTAACATGTACCCATCCTCATGGAGGTCTATGTACAAACTGGTCTCTGTACAAGCACGGAAACCTCTGGTGCTTAAAAGGGAATTCCAACCACCACTGCTATTTTACTAGTTTGCCAAAAGAAACAGACACAAAAAGCCACGCTTGCCTTAAGTCACATTCTAAATTGGCTCCCCGGAGCATTCCCCTACCTTGTTCACTAAAGCACTGTGTATGTTTTCTCAGTGTTTAGCATATGCTATGTAACCTGAGCAGGACTTGTATTGTTCCAGTAGTTGTTCTTCTAGAGCATGTTCCCATCAGGACCATAATTACATGCAAAATACTAGAGTTAGAATCATTCATAAAGTCATTTAAAATTTTCTCTAACACTTTTTCAGTAACATTAGGGCATGTCTTGAAACAGAGTATTGAAGACATCATCAACTCTGGCCAAAGATGTAAACTGGTGATAAAGTTGAAATTATTCCAAGTTAGTTTATATATTACAAAATGCTACAGGAAAACCTCCATCAATGTATTTTTGAAGAGCAGTGCATTTTTCAAGTATTTTTACAAATGCAGGCACAATTTAAAATTAGTTAATCATTCATTAGCATCTTATATACCTGCACCTACGACTACATCTCCTGGAACTTGAGTCTAAAGTTCTCAAAGCATACTCCTGGTCCTGCAGCTCCTAAAATTAAAAATCACAACTGTCATACACTTAGCACAGCAGCAGGATTGAGCCTGATGCTTGTAAATAAAGGCAATGCACATGGAATTGCCATTTGTTCACAAGCCCAACATGT
Source organism: Struthio camelus (assembly GCF_040807025.1). Taxonomy (NCBI): domain Eukaryota; kingdom Metazoa; phylum Chordata; class Aves; order Struthioniformes; family Struthionidae; genus Struthio; species Struthio camelus. The sequence continues at coordinate 14,199,010 of NC_090951.1, forward strand.
CTCCCAGGGAAGCTGTCTTCTATCATAGCCTGAAGTTGCAGAAGAGAGATCATTCATGCAGAAAGTGTATTAAAGTTATTAAATAATTGTATATACCCCAAGAATTACTGTTGTTTTCTTTTACGCAACAGCTAGCAATGTTTAGAATGTTACTTTGCATACAGAGAAGTGGATAATGGTAGCAATAAAGCTGCTTGCCAAAGGCCAAATCCTGCAAAGCACTTCTGCATGCAAACAGTCCCCTTGAAATCAGTGGGACTTCTTGGATCTCCTCACACAAGTAAAAGGATCAGATCCTTAAAAATCAGGAAATACAGACAGCTGTGTTAACCTAAAGCATCAAAAGAAAGAAGGTCTTTGCAGCGGAGCGGAGCATAGTCACCTACCACACACAGTTAATGAGATGTGACAGGCCAAATTCAGATTAAATGTAAACAGGGCCACTTCCCTGCCTGGAATGGAACTTGTTAAAGACGTCCATGTTTCACCTGGTGCTTAGTACCAGGTAGTAACAATGTAATTAGCCATCATTCAACGAATTAACAATGCATACCAGCACAATGAACGCAGAGGTAACAAGACAAACAGAGAGACAGAGTCAAAACCCAACCGTCTACCTTCCAACTCCCATGGCCAGACCACAGGTGACCATCGAACTCTGATGTCTGCAAAGCAACTGGAGACCAGAGGAGAGACTCTCCAGAGTACCATCAAAAGGGATCCAGGGTGTATGGACCTCAGCTTTCCAACACATCAGGACATTGCTCTTGAGAGATCCTGAAGAGCCCAGGCTCCCCACACTTCTAAAGTGGCTCTTGCGTGTCCCCAGATAGCTTGACAGCAGCCGTGGCAATGCAACACCGGGCCTCGTCTCTCTCAGAGTCACTTCTCCCTTATTCTCCACTGCTGAAGAACTAACCAGGTATTTGACCCTATTTTACTCCAACTTTTGGACCTCTATACAATTGATAATGGAAACATTTAATTCTGTTTCAGTCACTGCATTTCTCTTCTATTTTAATATACATTTTAATATTGGAGTGAAGGGGGTAAGGGGGGGAGATGAGAACATAGCTCTTTCCAAGCAGAACTAATCTTCTTTTGAGAATGGGTGAATCTCACAGAGCCCTAAAATCAGAACTGCAAGAAACTCCAGCTAGTTGGGGAGACTGCACATCTCAGCAGGTTGTAAAACAAGGATAAACAACAAATTATAACCTAGCGGCAACTTCCGATTTCCCCCTGCAGCAGAGAACATGTGAGACTGGCCACTGAGCATGTGGGTAAGCGCAGGGAGTACATATGCGGCAACAGAGTTTATAGTGAAGTAGGGGAGCACGTGGGTGGTAGCAATTTAAAAAGCAGCTGTGTGTATGTTTTTCCCGGTTAGACGGTGAAATCACAAATGGTGGAATCAGCACTGTAAGCTTAAAACCATGTTAACCCACTTGGCTGTATTTTATTGTTAACTTTGCATCTACATTTTTCCTTATTTTCCAAGCACTGAATGATTCCTCTGTGCCAACTACCTCCTTTTATTAAAAACAAAAAGCAAAAAAACAAAAAACCCCACCACCCAGTACTTCTAATGTAGTGATAAAATGAGGAAGAATGAGAGAGAATTATAAAACAGGACGTTTGTGGCCAGAGCCTTTGGAACCAGAGCCTTTGGAACAGTCATAGCTACATATATTTTCTCTAAGTAATCAGGAATGTATTGGTATTTTGAAATTATGTATCTCTAATAACACAAAAGTACTTAAGAACAGAAACGGACAGTAATGGAAAATGCAGTCAACTGTTGACAACATATAGAATTTCAGAAAATAATTTACAGAGAACAGCACAGCAGATGAGTCAAAATTTTCTCAAAAATATTTCTTGCCTCCGATAGTCCAATGTAATTCATTTTCTATCTCTGTTCATTAATCATTGTTAAAATTAGTGATCCATTTCTTCCACTCTGCCATCTGCACTCAGCTTCGTAACAAACATGACACCTTCCTGCATAATAAAACCTGACAACTACGAGGATGCATTTCCAAATAGCTTTCTGCATATTTGCACCTCTATAACTGATTCCGTTGTCAGACAAAAGTGGATTATTTAACCAGAGTTCTTTCTTTATCAATTCAGTACACAGACGTGTGTCTGTGAGTGACTTGGGGTGTGTGTGTGTATATGTGTGTGTGTACAAAATGATCAAGTAAAAATCAGTTAATTTGAATTAAACAGATATTTGAGATATCTCTAAATTCTCACAATAGGTAAAATTGGTCATGTATATGTATGTTAGGTTTAACCTTCTGCTATGAAGCTTAAGGATAACACGTTGGTTCGGTTTCATCTTGTGAAGTTTGCATACACAAGAATTATCCTGACACTCCAATTTCCTCCAGAAGAAAAAAAAATTCATATCCAGCTCTGTTTTGTTTCCTAGCCTTTGATCACTGACAATTCCAAATAAATATTTTTAAGATAAGACGAAATATTCAAGCAATGAGAAGATATAAGAAAGTGCACAGATAAATAATTCAAATTCAGAATGTCATTCTACACTGTTAGGGCTAGCCTTCTCATCTCTTGGTGGCAGACAGGAGACTGGAGAACAGGGTTCAGCTCTTGGTCTCTTCCCATTCCATCAACAGACTTGGAAAGATGTGGCAGCAGTGTATTTAAACAGTCCCTTCATAAACGGTAATTACACTTAGATCCCACTGATCAACAGAGGCTGCAGTTGCTCAGCGCACTGAAAATCAGACTAATGGTTAAGCCATATACATACAAGTGAATGGGAGCCTCTCCACTGACCATGATGAGTCTGGTTCCCCGTTCACAGCCCACTGTTGGACAGAACTGCCTGGCCAAATGATCATCAGAGCTGATGAGCTAGGAAAGCCTCAGCCCACTTCTGCTCAAAAAATGGTAAGCACTAAAACAGTGCATGAGGTAGCATTAAGAGGCATGAAAGTGCATACAAGAATCCTCTGGAGGCTAAAAATGGTTACCAAAGCCCTTCTAACCTTTAAAATCTTGTCAATCAGACCTGAGAAGCACACTACAATTTAACTCAAATTGGGAAAAGGCAATCTAAGATAAGACTTCTGCTCCATAGTAACTTTAAATAATTGTGCCTATAGCAAGTTCTGCACTGTCTTGTTATAGCAGGCAGAAAGACAAAATATACATTGTCCAAGACAGGAACTTCTGCTACTTTGTGGGTAAGATTCCTCAGTCTTAAATGTTGAGCCATGGCCACCAGAACAACACATACCCCTGTCCATAGGTGTTCACCGTCACGTCAGGGAAGCTTGTGACCAGCGAGCAGACTGGCAGGCGCACAGCCGCAGCTGCATGCCTGTGCTGCTCTACAGGCATGCTGAGGAGGGGCAACCGCTTGGGAAGAGTATGGAGGGTTGACTGCGGGACCTGGAGACAGAGCGCTGCAGCCAGGAGACCATGTTCCCCTCCCAGCTATGCCAGCTGACCTACTCACGCAACTCAGATAAGTTGCTCCCATTCTGGACGTCTGTGTTTTTCCATTATTAAGTGGAGATGCTGACACTTGCCTCCTTTGTGACCCACTAACAAAAAAAGCTGAATGGTTTTGAATGGTGCCACAGACTACAATGCATACAGAGAAACCTTATGTGTACCTCCGGTTAACAAACAAACCTTCTCTCTACATCCCAGATTTCATCTAAACATCACCACTGTTACCATCCCTCTCAGACAAATTTGTAACAGAAATGCTCAGTGGAGAAATGTTCTTCCACTGCTAGCATCTTTTTAAGCAATTAAGCTTATATAGCATATACTTAATAAATTATGCAATATATACTGCAATGCTTCTTTTCAAATAGATTAAAATATGACAGGGACCTAGAGCAGAAGCCCAACAGGTCAAGTTCAAATTTAAGCAACACCTCCAACATACAGTGAAGTGCAGCAGAACATTTTATGAACAAGGGACCCAATGCTACCTTCAGAGATATGCCTGCCACTTTCACATGCATGACAGGCCATAACTGGACCCAAATTGTCTGCAAAAATTATTCCATAAAGTTAAATAATTTCTGAATTAAAGTATGAAAAAATTTCACCAAAAAATTAAATCAACCTATTTTTGATATAGTACTGTTTAATGCAACAGCAAACGTATGTCACTCTTTAGAAGAAAATCTGCATCTGACATGAAAGTGTCCATTCAAAATTCAAACTAGATGTGATACAGAACAGCTTAAATATAAAGTTTGGAAAAACCAAGATGCGTAAGTCATATAGCAACTGACTCCTCCTGCTAGCTATTGCAAGGGTAAAAAAGCCTTTTAAAAAGTATTCCAACCTGAACCTTGCTACACACACATAAACACTTCAAACGGTGGGTATTATCCTTTAAAAATATTTATTTTATTTTGGGGGGCAAGTTGTGTATTTTTTTTAACATTTCTCCTCAAATTGTCATGAAGTAAATGGAAATTGAGTATCTAACTTATTTATGAACTTTCTGTATGTTTTTATATAGCTCTCAGTAAGCATTTGCGAACAACTACCAACTATTCTTTTTATTCTTCGCTTGGAAGAAAAAAAAAAAAAGTAATCAAAATGGCATTGTCTCTATAGCTGGCTCTTTTGCCTTTTAGTTTCCTTTTTTCTTCACATGTCTGCATACTGACACATTCAATTTCAGGTTATCAGCACATCTGAATTACAGAATACTGATGGGGATAGAGGGCAGGCCTCTCTGGACTGATTAGCATCATTTAAGAAAGCATTCACTTGCTTGCTTCATTGGCTGCAGGGATTCCATGATGGGTGGCCTTTTAGCATTAGAAGTCAACATGGAGCAATCTCATTTGAATTAAATATGGACAAAAGAAAAGATTTGATTGTGGTTATTCATAGCTAACCTTTTAATTTTGCAAAGCTCTGAAATTTGGAGGTTTGTAAGCTATAAAACTTAAATACAGTTAGTTTTTCATTTCTTTTCAACTTCTTTCTCTTCTCCTCCTCCAGTTTTTATGTACTTTTTAATTTGTGCAAAACTTAAACCAGGAGCTTATTTCAAAAGAAATGTCTGAATGAATATTCAGGAAAACCTTTTAGTCTAGTTAAACCTGCACTGACAATAAAAGGAGGAAAGCCTGATTTTAATCCATAAACATATGTAAATCCACACTGAAAAACATATTTGTCTCCATCACACTCATACTTGTTTCCAAATGGACCATAAATACAGCTAAGTATTTCATTAACACAAATAATTACGTATGGCTAGTCATATTTTGACCTCTGTGAACAACAGCATAAGTCCATGGAAAGACTGGAATGATTTAAATAAGAACAACAACAAAATCTGGTTGTAAGGAAATAAATTACTATTCCCATATTAGAGAAAATTATCATATGAACCAAAACACAAAATAGTAACAAGGAGTTGTCAATAACTGGTAAAATCATCAAAGTGTGTAACATAAGGCTACAGAAATAGTGGTTGGAAGAAAGTAAGTAAATCTTAAGTTTTTCAAGAGATGAAAAGAAGTAAAGTATAGAATTTGACTTGCAAGTAGATGAAAGCATAAAAAGTGTAGCCAGCCTCTCTGAATATCTGATCCCTCTGCACTTGAAGACAGTGGGAGTTTTGCCATTAACTTCAATGGAAGCAAAATCAGACATTGAGAAATGAAGTGGAAATGGCTTTTGCTGAGCTGGGCTGACTGCCATGGTATGGGATAAGCTGAGCCTATGAGGAACACAGGATAAATATCACACTACTTCTAGCGCATGACTTGTTCCTTTGCCACCTATCCCAACAGACTAGGCTTAAATTTGAAATATATAGTTAACTGCAGTCCAGACAATTTCATAGATATCCTGATGAAGGAGAAAAGTATTAAAAGTCCCTCAGTGGATGTCTCATAGAATAAGATTCCAGCAAATCATTCTTGCATTGCAGACACAGTTGAAACTAAAAAGAAGATCTGTTTAAAGTATTTCTATGGATCACGTTAACAAATTAAAACAGCCCCATAAAAAGAAGCAGCAAAACACTACCTGCATTTACATTTTTAGTAGTTCTACGGAAGTTAAGCCTGGAATCATCCGAAGTATTCACAGAAAAACTCCTGTATTCCTCAAGATTTTAGTTCCTTCCTGCTGTTGCAAAATAGAGAGCACCTAGATGAAAGAGAATGGAAGGTAGGGAGCGCATTTCCTGAAGAAGTATATGCATTCAACCTTTTCAAAATGTGTAATACTGCTGTAGCTTTCAAAATTTTTAAAACTCAGCATTTCCAAGTTTCCCCCCTGTCCCTAATTTACTAATTTCCCCAAAATATAGATTTTAGGCTTCTTTCCCGGTCATTATTCCAGATCCCTGCCCTCTCCTGCACTATTACATCAATAGCATCCTTAGCATGCATTTTGTCCATTTTTAAATGGAATAAGTCTAAATAAAGAAACAAAAGCGCTTGGGAGTACTTACATTGCAGCATAAGCATTCTAAAAAGGCCCTTCACGAATGTTTCCAATATGCTTGCTACTGCAACCCAATGTGCAACTTCTGAACTACACCACCACAAGTAAGAAATTAGAAATGTTGAGGGCTATTGAACACTGAATTTTCACAGTGCATCTGCACAAAGTTATTTAGCACAGATGTTTCTGTAATTGTGATCCACTGGAAAAACTCAGAGTGTTCAATGGCCCTCACACTTCCACCTGCAGCGCAGTATGGGTCTAGTACAACAAGGCTGAGCTGTAACGTGTAAGAAGCAGGAATAGGGGCTGGATCAGACTTTGTGCAATTTTCTCAGTGTTATTCTTTTTTGTTTGTGAAGGGGTGTTGTGAATTGGGGTTTTTTATTTTCATTTACAAAAAGACCCACATATTAAAAAGGGGTGAAATAGATTTTTCATGCCTGGCTTTGAACCTGGGAATTTCCCACAGTGCAACCAATTGCAATGCCAACAAGACACAGGAGTACACCCACAAGCAGCATAAAATGTAACTGTGAGGGGTGTGATGGCAAATCTTTATAAATAATACATTCATCCCAAGGTGCACTTGTGTCTATGTTGTTAATGCAGGTATTTTTTCATTAGTAGCTGTTAAAATATCTGGGCAGGTGAACATCAACATGCCTCTGAAGACAATAAAAATGAGCAAATAACAAGAGGAGAGAACTTGTTTCTTGAGCAGAATCGTGAGGTATGTTCAGACCAAGCAACAGCAGAAGAAAGTGAGGATCATTACAATGACCCTCGCGCTCTCATTCATTTGATGGCCTCAGAAATTCAGGAGAGTATCTCCCTTTTCCGAACTTCAGCAAAAAAGCACACCTCAGAAAATTCAACGACAGGAAGTATCTTCCTGCCTGCAGGAGCTGCTGAACAGAAAGCAGGAAGCCCAAGTGCACAAACCTGTTTAAGGAGCACTGAATAAGGACCAATGGCTTCTTGACATCCCACTGTCAATGTACGAGGAAGCAGGTGGACCATTCACTTAGCTCCCTTGTGAACCTCAGAGAAAGGATTATAGAGAACTTCTTCAACTGAGAAGACAAGAGGTAAGTGGTTAGAGAAGAGATCTATAGGGGAGATAGGGATAACACAACTTTGATATAAAAAGCATCATCTAATACGGTTATCAGCACACATCAGACTGTAGGAACACATAAACATTTAGTGATTGGTTGCTGTTTTTGCAAAACACTAATCCATAATGTGGACTCACATTTTGAGCCATAAAAAGTAAGGATAATGGCTAAGTTATAATTTAAAAATTGGCTGCAGTAACTACTGCACAATACGTTTTTCAAAGCATATGAACAATAACATGACAATTCCTCCCTACTACATAAACACTTTGTGCTGCCATCCCATCAGATCTAACGCACTGTCTAACAAATTTAACCATGGCAATGCTTAAGCAGGAGAGAAGCCAGAATCATCACTTCATTGCTCCAAGAATCTTTTCACAGTTCTTGCCCCCAGTAAAGTTATTCCTAGAAGTATCTTATTTGCTACAACACCCTTCTTCCACTACTAGTTTTCTGCAGAGTCCCACATGACTCTATGTTTTATCCTTCTCTCCCTCACTGTTCTCTCTAGGCGACCTCTCTTGTTCACATGGCTTCTTCTTCCAAGTTTACGCCAATGACGCATATACCTGTTTCCCAGACCTGTCTCCTTCCCGAGCCTTGTATATTTGCTTGCATCTGAGACAACCTCTTCTAATTATGTTGCTGCCAATTTAAACTAGAAAGGATAAAACTGAACTACTTGTCTTTCATTTCAGTCTCCTGCCAGTCCCGACTGTCTTCGTCACTGTTAATTGGCAATACCATTTCCTTTCTACCTTCAGCGTGATTCCTTTTTCTCTCTGCCTCAAAAACTCACAGTAACTCCCAAACCTCACTGCTTTTTTCTTGTACCATATTTTAAGAAACAATCTTTTCTTTCTAAGCAGTTAACACTCTTGAACTTCTCCACCCTGACTACTACTAGGACTGCTTCTACTTGCTCGTTCCCCAAATACCCAGCTCCACCCCAGCACAGACAGCTGTTCACTGAGTAGGCCTAAGTGTTCTGCAATAGAAACAATAAATAATTAAATGATAATGAGGAGGCAGCATGCTGATAAAGGAGGTGGCACTATATCCTATAAGACAGCACTGAATCAGTGTGCCAAGATAATGGTGAGAAATAGGTTCTGATATATAAGCTGAATTTTCGCGTAAGACTGAAAAGCAGAATTCTAGTCGACCATGGTAAACATCTGACAGTGTTGCACAGCACTCTGATTATATTAAATTTACCACCCTGGGAAACATTTTTGGGGGAGCGCATAACGCCCTTTGGAAAATTGAACACAGGACCAGAACCTCAAAGGCATGCAAGCCCTTGACCCTTATTCAGCCATCTAAATCCCAGCAAAATGGAGATCAGGCACCTAAAAATCCAAAAGGCCACACACTTCAGAAGATCTAAGCCACAGGCATGTAGCTCCCTTAGATACTTTTGAAGTTGTAACCCCTGGTCAAATGCTATCTTAAATACTACCATCCCACCACCTAAGTTCTCACAGCAATTTTATCTGATTGATGTATTTATTCCTGTTCTGTACTACAATGTGCTGAAAAAATAGCTTTCTTGTCCCACCTTAGAGGTGGTTGCTGTTCAGTAGGAAACCTGGTAGACAACTATCCCATAGACATTTTGTTAAACTTCGTTAAGTGCAAAGATCTCTAAGATACTGGAGTGAAAGTTCCTAGGTAAGTGCACACTCCTCTTACAATTACAGAGCTAATCAAGAAACATGAAAATAACATGTAATACACTAAACACTCATTCAGTCTTCTTTCATACTGAAACTCATGGTGTATAAAACCCTGGCACATTTTCGGGTTTCCAGCTATTCTCACTGCATAACAACATGAACAGAAAGTAGTTGCCCTAGAATTAACTGTTTTTAAAAGCTTTTGGTTTGTGGTTCCCTTTATACTATCACAGACCTTTCCATGCAGGAAGGGATGTTTTAATGGTCAAGAGACACAAGTTAGTCTCAAAAAAAAAAAAAAAGTTAACGGTCAAATGACAATACAGAAAACAAGAGATGAATTAAAGCTGAAATGTCATCCTTAACTCACCCCCACCGTGCCCAGCTCTTGCAGGGGTCCTCTAACAATTGGTAATCCTTCATAGTGTACCATATGTGCTGCAATAACAAGGCCCAATGAGGTACATTAAGGATGGCATTTCAACCTTACCTCCTTGCTTCTGTGAGATGAAGGGAGACCCTTAAGTTCATTTTAACGTAGCCTAGCGATTGAATAAAAAAAAAAAAAAGTTGTACTTTCCTAGGACAATGCTGCTCAGTTTTGTAGTGTAAATAAAAACGGCTTAAGTTGGTCAGCTGCTAACCACATGGTAATAATAAGCACAACAGACCGAAGTTCACAATTATTTTAGATTTACTCTCTTCCTGATCTTTCGTTTTATCAGCAAAACATCCTCTTGGCAATGGGAAGCTAAGCTGAAACTTAAATGAAAGAAATGCAAGAAGTAAATGACAAAAGATACAATTTTATGAAAGGAAAATATTCAGACCTCAGCCTTGACCTTGACCTTTTACTGTCTTTTAACATTAAACATTTGCCCCACCTTCGAAAAGATAAATGTGGCTTTTGATGACAGCCTATGTTATCTGAGGATTAAAATAGCCCTCTTGCAGTGCTCAACATTAAAGTCTTCCGCATTTGCAAAATTGCAAACAGATGCAACTCAAGTACCTGCAAATAATCTGCCAAGACCAATTTCAAAAGGGAGATTTCAAAATATGTGGAAGTCATTAGGACATGTATTATTTTTGCAATGAATAGGCGCCAGGAGTGTCTCAAGAAGCAGATGGGTGCTACTTTGTTTATAAAAGATCAACAGAATATTTGCCTGTAAATGAAGACGTATAAGCTATATGAAACAATTATGTTAAAATGGTGAATGTTTCAAAGCTAATTGTAATGGTCTTTTAAGATCTGAATTCCTCATTTCTTACAGCATGCTAAAATATCATTTTAGTTTTGGTCTTGATTGATATAATTACAAAAATGGCAGAAAATTAAAGCAAATGCTGTCAGTTTTGCTGTTGTAAATGTTGTCACTTTATCACTTGTTTACAGTTGCACCCGTACTGATAAGTGAATATTTTTCAACACGCATAAAAATACGACCTTAATCTCCTGGGAAAATACTGAAAGGACAGTAAAAAACGTAAAGCTTAAAAACAAAAAAATACTTCCCAAACTGCAACATGATACCTAATGACCAGTGGTTTTAAAATTCACATCATCTTAAATTTCCAACAAGAGATCACAAAGGAAACTATGACTATATACAACACACACACATTTTTGAAGAACTCAGTAAACATTAATGCATTATTCCTACAACAGAACAATAACCTGTAGCACAATACGGTGGTTAAAATCCCAGTGTTGTATTTCTCAAAGTAATATACCTTAAATCAGGCTTCAAACAAAAACTAAAAATTTATCTGTCCAGATACTAAATCTGTTTGGCATTATTTACCATGAGTAGAATGTATAAATTACAAGAAAACCACATATTTTGCCTGCCAATCAAAAATAATAATTGTTTGGGCAAACAGAATTGTACACTGTTGATTAAGACTGCCATATCCAGAAAATTCTGGTAAATATTTTTACCAGTACTGAGGCAATGTAAAGAGTATCTCCACAATTATATTTTAATATGTGTTCAAAAAAAGGAAAACTTTTTTACAATTAGAGTGAAGTAAATACAAATTTATATGAAATACTTATGTCAAAATAGTAATTTAAATTTGCTGACATCATAACATACCCACTACCAACAACTGCATGGCTACTTTTATTGCCATTTACACAAAATTGTGATACAGCAGGCTTAAAAGGCAGTGGAAGCCCTCAGAGCGCAGGTTATGAGACCCAGTGAAAGTCAGAGAGTAAACGCAAATACTTTTCATACTCTCGAGGTTTCACTAGGTCCTGCAAACTGCAATCTTCAATTTTTTTTCAGTGTGATGGAGTTTCTGCTAGGACCTAAAAACTCTGTTCTTCACTGTTAATCTTCCACTGGGGCTTATTGTATACCTGTAAGATAGAGAGAAGGAGAAAGTAAGAAGAAACAGAAAAAAGGAATATATGTGGGAGGGGAAGCTGCTAGAGAAATAAGGGAAGATATGCAAGAAGAGCTAGACAAAGGGAAGAAAAGAACAAATAAAAGACTAAGCAAAACATTAAAAACATACTTTGGATTAAAAAAAACGCTTCTACGTATGAATACAGCATCACAGTACTGGCGGATTAGTAAAGTATTTTCCTTGTCACTTAAAATCTTTGGCTCATACATAGGTTAGATAAACATATTCAAGGTAAAGCATAGTAAAAAAAAAAAAAAAAAAAAATCAATCTTCAGTTAGCAAAAATGTTTTTCAAAATTTGCATTGGCTGCTATATAAATACAACGAGAAAATATTTGATGACTACTAGGAAACAAATAAAAACGAAACTGAGCCGCTAACTATCGGCTCACAGCGTCTGGGGCCTCACATTAGGAACAGAGTCCGCGGTAAGTTTCAACTAATTCAAGAGTAATGGGAGTGGTGCCTGGGTAAGGACTGAAAGTTTGGACGCAAAAATTAACCAATAGTCTTGTAATTATACAGCTAAAAGGCTTTGGGAACGGATGGTCTGTCTGTGCACGTGACAGACCGAGCCACGTGAGCCCAGGTTAAGAAGGGAGCTGATCCACAGCAGTCCCTTCAGCACGAAACCCAACGCAAGTCCTCACTGCGGAGGACCTCACCACGCAACAGTCTTCAACGCAAACGTACAGCTCCGCCACGTAGGGCTCCGCTTCACATGCCCATTTGCACAAGTGCTTCGGGGTCATCTCCCCTTGGGACACTTGTGGACACCCTCACTGACAACGGTGGCCAACAAAAGCTGAGTATAATTCTAAAAATCTTCTCCCTTTGCCCACGTCACCAGCAAGCCAGTAGTAATTATACAGGTGGTGGGAAGGAGTAAGAGACACAAGCGCTAGCTAGATCCGAGCGGATAAACAGGACCCCAGTGAGGTGCAGCAATCAAGTCTACGCCTTCACACTGATTCTGACTAGCTTCTGAGCCCAGGCGGCTAAGGGGAAAGACCATTTTGCCTCACATCATACTTTCTCCAATGAATTCAATTTTTCCATTGGAGCTTTTGTAAGAGTTATTTCCATGTTTACTGTAACCAACATGGACCAACTAAATACAGATACTCCCTTCCGTTCGCAGCACAACATATGAAGGGATCTGATTACCAGAACAGGCCACAGGGCGATCCCTTCACCTCTGTGCCCTTGGAAGAGCGACTGGCCCCCAAACAGCAGTCAGGGGTTACGGACATCCCCCCTTCACCGTCCCCAGCCCTTGCTTTGACACGGGGGGGGGCTGACAAATTGGTGTTAGGGTCCTAAATAAAAAAACACCATCACTTGCCGGGTTCCAGAAATGGCAGGATTCCTGTTTCTTTGAAAGGGAAGGATGTATTTATATTGCGGATACAGTCTAAACAAGAGGTCATCTTGACAACCGCTCAAAATACATTTGTGGAAGTTCGATTCCAGCTCACGAAGCGGTCTGCATCGCCTGAAGAATCCCTAGGTGCTCTTGTCCATTTTAGGAGTTTTAAAAGCATGTCATAAAGGTGCATATTTAAGACTTAACTTGAGGGTGGCTAGTTGACTCATACCAGACCACGCATTCGTGTAAAAAACAACATTTGCAGGTATTGTTATGATAAAGTAGCCCTGAAAAACTATATATTCCAGTAATTTCAGTCACAATACATGCTGACCCTCTTCTGAGCAAAACAGAATTTTCAAATTATGCCAGTCTCTGCAAAACTATGTGGGATGTCTTACGCCATGAAATGATATCCGACAGACTTAGCTGAGATCATCACACTCATTTCACATAAGACAACAAATTAAATCACCCCAGGGACTAAGTACATGAAAAATCAGCATGCTATCAAACAAGCTAGGTCCCTATAAGGTAGATTTCTTTAAGCAAAATATTAACTATACTTTCAGAATACACTGCTTCCATTGTTTATATGCACCACATAATGAAATGCTACTTCTGTTTTCACCAGATGGTACTACATATAATTTTCAGGCCTTCAGTTCATATCATAATACAAACAATTGGTATGGCAAATATTACCGGTCTATAAACACTTCCACTGTTTCACAGCCCTTACACAAAAACAATACAATTTTTTCATTTTACTGTTGTAACAGAAACCACAGCAATTTCTGATATTCTAAAATCTATGCAATATTTGGTTATTTTTTTGCTGGCTGGAACAAACGAAGTGATCAAACCTTAGACTGTTTGGCTGTTTCCATTTTTAAAATAAAAATCAAATATTTAACAAAACTATGTGGATATCAAAATGCTTGAACTGTACAGCACACAATGTATTCTTAATACATTTTAACAATAACACATGCTGTGTTCCTACACTGGAATAACATCATCCATATGAATCCCAGGAATTTAGTATATCTGACAGTTTCTCTCAACCACCCATAACATTCTTTCCTGTCTCATTGTAGCTGGCAAAAGAGAATTCTATAATTGAGTGGTACAGAACATGTGCCCTCCCTGCTAGAAGATGACAGATGGATTATAAAAACTTCAAAGCAGAGCATTTGGAGCACCAGGGGAGAGATAGTGGGTATTTGAACTCTCAGTCTTTACCCAGGAGACAATGGCACTCTGACATGGTGCATATATCAAGGAATGGTGTAACTAGATAGACATAATCTTTCTTTTCAGTAAGTATTTAACATTCTGTTACGAACAAGTTTCAGCCTAGCTAAAGTGCAACTCATCTTAATACTAATCATCGTAGCCTGAAAGGCTACATGCCCCCTTTTTTCAATTTCGGTTAAACTGCTCCTTCATAAAACTGTTTTTTAAAGGACAGAAGCAGTATTACATAGGTGCTTGGGGCTGCAGAAAGGCTATTTTTATCTTAAAATTAACATTCTTCGAGGATTTAGCATATGTGTAGGTGAATCTGTTTTGCTTGCTAGGATGCTTATTCGCATTGTCTGCATTTAAAGCTACGTTCTCCACAAGAGTTTACATACCACATGTTGCTGATCACTCGCTAAACAGTTACGAAAGTAACCTTAAATTATTAACATCCTCCAAAAACCCCTTACAATTCTAGGTACACAAGTCCTTTCAAGGAATTGGTCGTTTCACTCCTGCTGCTATACTACAATGATGGCTGAGTGCATGATGCCACCTTTATCATGACAAATTATCATGTGAAAAAAATTAATACTTCTACATTAATCAAATACTTACTAAAAACATACAGGGACTAAGAGCATTTCAATTACACCAGAAGTATGTTTAAAATTTCTGAAAGTTAACAATAATTGAATCAGAATACAAATTTTCTAAATCATTACCTTGCTATATAAATACGGAGTTTTGGTGTATCTTGAAATTGTTCTTCAGTTTCTTTTTACTGCTACTGTTTACAGGCATTGCCCCTGGTGTATTAAAAAATTACTTCTCAATTTGTTTATAAAAATATCTACCTCTCCTCGTAAGGTCAGAAGTAAAAATGAGTTTCAATATTTCATTTGTCTATATCACAAAAATCACACACATGATTTGACACAGTTTGCAGCCGCTGTTCAGGCAAGGCCCAGGACTAGAATAGCAAGGGTATTACTGCAGGTCAGAATTGAGGGGTACTGGCAGAACTGTGTGTGGGAAAGCTTGCATAACATCCACACTGTGCCAAGCTTTAGCCTTTGTTATTAGTCCCTTTAATGAACGCCATATTCACACACACACACAAAAATATGCTGCATATTTTAAGTAGAGTGAATTCAAAACTAAACAATTGGAAGATTCTAGGCTAAAAGAAAGCCGCACAGTAACTATTCCCATTCTCCTACAAATGCATTTAATAAGGCAACATGCGAGCAATTTTAAATATTTGATCCTTTTATTATACCGTTGAACCTATTAAAAAAAAAAAAAAAAGAAGAAGAAGAAGAAAAAAGAAGCACTCTGGAAAATGATTAGGCTGTAGTTTAAGTAGCAAGTAAAAACAAAAGCGCCAAGATAACATACAGAAAAACAGAAACAACTAACTTTGCAGCTGTGCTAATATAAAATGACATAGCTTCAATAGCGGAAGAGGCTATCTCTAACATGCTGCCCAGTACTTCATTGTGTATGGCTCTATAACTAATAGCACTGTGGCAAACTCTTAAATTGCTCACTAATGTATATTCTTTCCTACACAAAACATTAATCCCAGTCTTTACAAGAGGGGAGGAGGTGGAGGACTGTGATTCTTTGAAGGAGACCTGTTTTGAGAAACCCTTTTTTAAGTGCATTTTCATCTTTTCTTTTTGCAGTGATCTTCTGCCATACTGGAATGTAAACACCACAGGAATAGACAGAATCTTGAATTAAGGATTTGGATGCCTTTCTTTAGAAGTAATCTTCAAAGAATGTACATCCCAAACATCACAGTGGCTCAACAAGCTAGGAAGTTAGCTACTGCATGTAAAACTGCGCAGGTCGTACCTAGTACTTACTACCAGTTGGTTCCTGAATTGCTACGAAAATAAACAGAAACGTTTTGTATCCGTAGTACATTTGACCAGCAGGATTATCAGGGACAGCAATATTGCTTTAATGGAAGAAAGCCATTCTTTCACAATCGTACTAGTGTACTTACATACACTGTGTTGTTGAATTAAAAGTTAGCTCATCAGGACTCTAGCTTTATTTCTGTTAGTAGGCATCTACCATCAGTCGTCAATGCTAGTGGAGAGGAAAGGCATGTCTTATTTACAGATGCTATTGTGCAGACTTTAATAATAGTAAATACACAGAAGACAGACTATTGTGGATGGAAAAAATCTTTGCTCTAATGAACTGTCAACTCATCCATCATAATGTTACCCAACCTAAAAACACCAAATCTGGACAAGCTCTTTGATGATATAAAGCAGGCAAGAGGTTTTGTTCACACACAACAAAATGGAAGAGATTACTGCCATTAAAAATAGACTAGCCCATGCTAGCACTAACTGCCACACATTTGTTAGATAATAGCTTGATTTTTTTCCTATGAGAATAGCCTGCTGCAAGAAAAAGACATTTAATCAGAGTGATACATGACATCCAAAAACTGAAACCAAAAATTATGGCATGAGCTAAAAGCAAGTTGTCTTCCTAAAGGCAGGATACTGAAACATCTTTAAGATTAATTCGGAGAGAGAATTCTGAAAGTCAAATGGCAAAAGATATTGAAAATACATTAATTATGCAGTACTCAGGATCTAGGAGAGGTTAAACCCCAACTTGGCAGAAAATTGAATCCTTTTATTTGATACAAACTTTGTACATAGCGATGTTGTGTCCTGCATTCCTAATCTGCCTAGGTCTACTAACGAAGTAAAAAAGCTGCAAGACAAAGAAATCAAAGATTCAGCCATTCCAGTGTCATCCTGCAAGGAAATTTAATCTAATAGGCATTGTGGAAAACTGCTTCTTGAAACCATTTGGGGAAGAGGTCAAATCTCAGACCTACCTGGTGCAGTTGTCCATCTTGTTCTATCAAACATTTATGAACAACTTAAGTGCGAGTCAAGGCAAAGAGACTTTTCACACTTGCATCTGATGACTCTCTTAGGAACAACTGTCATTCATGTGCATTAATTTTCTCTGTCACGTTAAGCACTAACCAACCTTTGAAGACATGCTAGTCTACCTTCTCCAGTGCATATTTTCCAGGTTTATCAGAGATGAATTTTAATCCATTATATTAGCTCTTTGTGTGTGTGTCTGTGCGTGTGTGCGCACACATGCACCTGTGTGTTTCAATACGGGGCACCTTTGCTTTCTACTCTGGATATTCTTGATTGTAATTCTTTAATCATCAGTACCCAAAAGCTCAACATTTTGGAGGTCAAATCTGAAACATCCACAATATGATTCCTGGAAGGGTCAAGTACTTACTTTTCATTACAAAGTTCAACAATAGCTGCGCTCAGGAATTCAATTCTTATGTCTCTGAGGATTATTTTTCCAAGAATAAGACACAACAAATAAGAGCCATCTTTGGCAAATGCATACCAAATCTATGTACTAGAGATGCATCCGATTTTATTCTGCACAAAGATACCTAAATGAAGATCAATCCTGCACGCTTACTAAAGAGTCAGTTGGTCTATCTGATAACATGACGGTCTCCAAAGGGCCACCCATTTGTCTAACCTTTGAAATAAACACTAAAGCGGCTAAAGAACCAGCATCCCAGAGCAGTAAATTCTGAGGAGGGTCTCAGTCTCTAAGAACCAGGAATATTTCAGAAGATAGCTGTGAGTTCTGTTCTGGTTCACAGTATGGGACATTTCTTAAGGTAACAATATTTCCTTTTCTCAGAATACTCAGTCATAGTCTGATACTTTTAATTAAGGCAGGAACTTCAGAGTGGGTAACCTTGATTTCTCAGAATGAGGCTGAACCTAACACTCTCTTGTCAGTCAAATACTTCTACCCTAGAATGTCATGCACCCTACTTCCCTAATCCTCCAGAGAAACACCCCTGCCACCTTCATACTCTTTGCCATTGCTCCATTCCAATTCACAACCTCTAAATTTCCTACTTGATTCGCCTTCCAACTTCATCCTCATCCCCAAACTGCCCGACTCCCAGGGCACTGTCCTTGATCCCTGCGGTGGATGAAATCAGTTCTTTAGAGTGCTATCAAACACCCAGAAGACAGCAGCAGCTGCAACTTAATCATAGTAAAGCTACTACCTTTAAATCTACCAGCCAGTCAGTTCTCTCAACCACTAAGGGATGCATGCAGAGTTCAGGGACCAAAAGCCTTGCTTCCCACTCTACTGGGCCCCTTGATTTAAGAATTTGATTGCCAGACCTTTTCTTTAGACAACAAAAAAGGCACTAGTGGAAGAATTATATTCAACATCTTTTATCCCAGCACTGTTCTAAACATACTTTAATCTGCCTGTCCCATAACGGTCTGACTCTACTGATAATAATGTCAGAGGACTGCAGATGATTTTGTGGATGCTACGCTAGCCTTGGAACTTCAGTTCAAGTTGGATAAGGAGAGACTGCTCCACAAACACAATGCTACTCTTTTAAGAAACTAAAAACCCAAATGTTCTAGTCTGGGAAGAAAAGGATATCCTGAAAGAGCGTCTGCAGAAAAACATAACAAAAGGGAGCGCTTAGAGCATCTCTTGCTTCCAAGGCAATTTCGAAAATCTCATCTTTTCTTTTTAAAATTTATTAAGAAAATTGGTAATGTCTACAACAATTCTGCTAATATCAGCCAGAGCAAAAGGATACACGATAGGAAATGTGAATGGAACTGGGCAAGGCAGCCCAGTTTCAGGAGAGAAAGTGAATGATTCCTGTGGATGGCTTTTACAAATGACATGGAAATTTCACCCAGAATATTCCGAGCACTTAATTCTGATTTACCTAAAACAACAGGCCTACACTTTGATTTCTTCAAGCTGCTTCTGCAACACAAATAAACCAGAAAATAGCTTTAAAGGGACAGATGAGATCTTCCCCTAGGATCTCCTAGGTATATAAAAATTTAACCCACTGTTCACTAGCTACCAGGATACAACTCCAGTACCTATAGCATGTAGTCTTTTCACGCAAGTTACAGACACTAAAGGTTTCAGGTCTGGAGGGTGCTACTTCAGTTATCCATGTCAGCCAAGGCAACAATGCACAAATAGAAGATGATGTAACTAGAGCATGTTGTGCTCCACTGGTCCTGGCAGGTATTATTGACTCTCCCCTCACCATTTCCTAACACAGGGAACATTGCAATAGAGCCTTTTGGCCAATAGGCTACAGTCTTTAAACAACAGTGTTAGCTCCTATGTCACAGAGCAGCTCAAATAGAGAGCCATCAGCATTTACTGTGGAAGCAAAAACCACTTTTACCAGTTCCTATCCAATTGCCTAATATGTTTCCCTGCAAGACATAATTTTCCCAGGAACCATTAGCTGAGAATTTTGGGTCTTGTACAAACAGCAATGCAACTGGCTCTTTACACAAAGCAACTGCTTCAACATGCAACTCTTTACGAATCAAATACTTGCTAATGAGGAGCATGGTTGTCTTGAGACCAAAATAAAAAAAAAAAAAAGACAAAACCAGGATGCAACCTGATTCTGGCATTTGGAGATACCAGGAAGTTTTGCATCTGTTTGAACACATAGTCTTTAGGACTAGTAAAGAAAGAGCCATTACAATATTCCAGAGCTGACCTCTTGCTTAACAGCTAGAGCATTTCACCAGGGGAGTCCTGCATCAAGCCATCACTTCTGGATAACCTCAGGTATACCTCTTTAGAAATATATCCAAATGGAAAGTCATTTGCTATGGCTAATCCCTATGTATAAAGAGTGAAGCTGCACTAAAGGCCTGAACCCACCTGCTACCCACTTTTTCAAAATTAGAATACTTAACCAGCTTTCAGGAGAATTTTGAAGAGCAAAACCGAGGGGGATGGTATCAGAAAGGAACTTCTGCTGCACAGGTTCTGTGAGCAAAGAGGCTGAAACTGAACAAACTCCTAAAGGGTCAAGAAAACAAACTACTTGGTTATGGAGCGATCACTAGCTGAGCTATTCTGTTTTAAGACAAGGCTACAGCTGCAGGGAAAATATGGTGCGAGGAAACTGTCCTTAGGCACAACCAGAGTGAGTGGGCAAAAAGGTAGCAGAGGAGCATCAACACAGAAAAATGTGAAGAAATGCATCAAGGGAAAGCAATCTAAACAACCACTTACGACAACACTGAATTTAGAAATGACAGTTAAAATGCAGCAAAGAGATCCTGGAATTAATAGTCCTCTGAAATCACCAGTTCAGTGGGCAGTAACAGCCAAAAAGGCCAACAAAGCGTTGGGCATCATTTAGAAGGGTACTGACAACAAGACAGACGGCATCATGTTGCCACAACAGAATTTTGCCTTGGTGTACCCCAGCCTTGAATATTGTGCGCAGTTCTGGCACCTGCCTTTCCAGAACAACGTAGCAGAGTTAGAGGAGGTACAAAAAGGACAAACAAAATGATGAAGGAGAAAAGATGGCTGCTGCTCCACAAGATAATGGGAAATTCTTCTTTTCACAGACACTTGTGAGCTAAGGAACTTGCTGCCACATGAGGTTGCAGAGGAAGATAATTCAACAGGTTCTGAAGAGGACTAATCAAATTTGCAGATGGAAGATCTATAAATGGATACTAAAAGGATTAGGACGTATCCTCCAAAATACCTAAAACAACTGTGGGTCCGGGTCAGTACATGGAAACCAGGTCACGGAAAGCAACCAGGCTCTCCTGGCTTCCTTAAACAGCACCTCTTGCTGTCAGCATCTGACAGAGCATTGGGTTAAAGGGACCACCAGTCTAATTCAGGGGCATTTCTTACACTCCAAAGTACCCTCTATAAGTGTATGGCAAGACACTCCTCCACCTATATTGAAGCAGCCTGACCAGGTCCCTTCCAATTTTCCTAGGCAAATTATTAAAGCAAAGGCACACTTTTATACTTTTCATCAATATACATCATGTTTTCCAAAGGTGATGAAAAATCATTTTACCTGCTTTGCAGAGATGCAAGCACTGGAAGATTGACAGCTTGATCTTCAGAGGTGATAATTGCCCCTATTGCACCCACAGGACTCATTAGTAGCAACAGGTGTTCAGCACCTGCAAAAATCAGGCTTCTAATGAATTTCCCAAGGTCAGGCTGAAAGTCGATAAAAGATTCAGGAATGAAGCTCTGTCCAGTGCTCTATCAACAAGTTTCATTTTCAGGTATCATCCATTTTTTCCTGATATTATGGTCATTCAAGCTCGTATTTCACAGATGGACACCTTTTGCTCCAGGCATACACTACTTGATCTATTTTAGAAATCAGGCACAAGATCCTCAGTTATGGCCAATCTGCGCGCTTCCAATGCAGAATAATAGCATGCAGAGGTCACTTCTGAGCTGTTCAACACTACTGTGTACTGAAAAACTACTTCTGTGGATGCTGTGGGCCCAGAACTGCAACTAGGATCTACAGGACACCATAGCCATCCCCTCTCTTCCCCCAGCAATGTCTCTTTTTCCTCTGCTATAAAACAGGGAAGAAACAGTAATACAAAATCTGAAAGATAATGCCAACAGCTATACATTAAGATCCTTTAGAGCTAGATGGCACCAGTGTTTTGGCAGCAGTAGGACATTTACCAAATAGAATTGGCCCCCAAAATCTATATTACTGGTCTAAAAGGGCATTCTAGCATTTAGAAACAATTCATCAGTATATTTTTGCATACAATACAACCCTTCTTCATTTGACCCCCCCTTACCAGAAATACCAGGAGTCAGATCTTGGCCTGGTTTACAAAGGTGAAATGGATGGGGTGTAAATTTGACAAAATTTTAGAAGGTCACTAAGATCCTTAAAAGAGTGTCGTACTAGAAAGGCCCATTTAGAAAAAAAAATCCCAGGTTTTTTGGTCTCAAGAAGACACACGAAAAAGCTTAACTGCAAAAGCAATGACAAACATGCTGAAGTGAGTTCGAAGACAGAAGGAATAATTGCCAATTTTTAAAAAGTATTTTGCAGAATGAGTGTATAGTTTCTTACAATCGCTTCATTAGCTCAGAAAAAAATCTGAAGGAAAATACCAAGGTATCAGTGAAGGGGACTGAATTATTTACCTCCTGGGTAGAAACCCATGTTTCTGCAAGATACCACAGAGACTAGTTACCCTAGGAGAAGGGGAAGAATGGGAATCTGAAGAACATCTCCTTGCTTTGAATATTCTCAAGCCAAAAGAGCCCAGTACCACTAGGGGAAAAAGAAGGGGCAGGAGGGAAGTGCAGAATTTACATGAAATTCTATCTGCACATCATTCACAGTGATACTGCAACATACTAGTTCACATTTCAAACAGGAAAGCAAACAGTCAGTCCCTGATGCAGTTCTTACGAAAGGCAGAAAAAAACAGCGCCCAGAAGACATTGTTGATGAAAGTAATGTCACCAATTGGACCTTTCACACTGACAGACATGTGAAGAGGCCCATATGTCCAAACTGGAGGTTTTCTCAAGGAGAAAACTAAAATATGCTTAGATCATTCATATATAGAATACTTCGGGCTACAATCATTCTCAGCAAGAGATTTTCCTTAGTACTTGTCTACATCTGTCAGCTCATGCTGATACATATTGTAGTTTTATTTTTATTGATTTGAAATTTTAACAATGTCATAAGTTAATTCACAGGTCTTTCGAAGAGACCAACAGAAACTAAACTATTCCAACATCTTAACGAACCTACTCCAACAGAAACCAGGAACAAATATCGCAATTAATATATTCTCAACTATTTTACCATGTTAAGCTGTATGAAATTTCTGCCTGCTTCTATACCCCCTCCTTCCTTCTACTGGAGAGGGAAATAACTTGTTCTTCCTGTTTATATGAGCATCTTCCCATATATTCCAGGCTTATAATAGTCTATCCTACAAACTATTTTTTTTCAGATAATGGCAGTACATAGTGCCTTGTTTTGGAGCAAATTCCAAACTAAATATCAGCAAGTGGCTTAGGAACTGGTATAGGAAAATTAAAGGCAAGGAGATTGCATTAGCAAAATCAAACAGTGGTAATGCAGAGTATGTGGACCTCAAAAAATACATTTAAAAAATTATGCATGTTTTAATGAGTAATAGTTGTGTGCTTTTAAAATCATCTGGAAGCTATGGCTTCCAGTCATGAAAATAAATGCAATCTCATAAAATGCCTGATATTAGCATGCCTCTTCAACTGCAAGTGAGTTGTCAATAAGACAATTAAGACAACATCAATAATACACACTGCATGTTATTATCTGCTATTTGAAATCTCAGCCTATCCAAAGATCTCTGGAAACAAAGAGTACATCTGACATTGGCAAAAACCCTCTCCCCACAAGTGAAATATGCAATTCTGAATATACGCAATGGCACTGATACCTATAAGGGAAAAAATGAATTGCTTTTAAATACAGTATAAATAACTCCTGTTAATGCAAAACCTGGCTTTATTGAAGAAACTGCTACAATAGAAAATTAGCAATCCTGTGCTTAAATCAATCACTTTATCACGTGATCCAAGTCAATAAAAGTACTGAATAAGTGCTATCATTGACCTTAATCTACCAACAATTGGCACACAGGGATCAGAAATTCTAGTGAGGAAAACACTTGTCCCTTGCACGTTTTGGGGACTGGGGGAAGCAGACATGGAATCTCTCACAACACTTCTTCCTCCAGACTGCAGGGCATTTTTAATGGAAGGAAAGACAGCGAGCTGAAGTGAAATAAACAGACTTCTGGTGCACTTTTTCAGGTGCAAAACTTAGGTGCACACGCACTCCCATTTCATAAGCAAAGAACGCTTTGCTTGTAACTTTCTTCTATTACAATGCACCAGGCCTGTAGCTAAGTATACAGTGGAAAGACCCTTCAATGGTTTTACTCAGTGGAAATAACCCATCTGGAAGTGAGAGTGATGAAAATCATGCTGCACAGTGATTAATTTAGACTTTAATTCTGATGTCCCATTTCATCCAAAATTGCCATTAAGCTCAAAAGGAGAAAGGACTACATAACTGGCACCTAACATTTTTATTTATCCACCTCATAAGCTGAATGGGATTTCAGATTGAACAGAATAGATTTCCCTGTAACTAATGGACCAGATATATTCATACAATGTCCTTTTATTGATTTTACTTTCTTCTACCGATGGTTTGCAGTTTCTTTTGAAAAACACATAACTGTCGTTACACTGTAGCTGTCTTTTACAATTATTATATCATTCACTGTTTCTTTACAAAAAAAATATATGCTTTGCTACAGCGTGCTTTCTAATGAAAGACTCCCCACTAGTCTAGCTGGAGTCTAAATTGTTAGAACATACCGTACATTTTGGGAGAAACAGAAGAAAATTAGACCCCCTTGGAATTGTTCTGTTTGGGTTTGAAGTATGTGTCTTTAAAAATTTGGTATGAGAAAGAAATGGCTAAAGGACAGACTTCATCTCAGACACTTTCTAAACAATAAGTCTACTTATGTAACTGATCACATAATGAAGTTCTAGGCACTTTACAGAATGAAAAGCCTTTTGCACTGCAAAAGTCATACTGCATACAGCTTTCAAGTTTCAGAAAATAAATATTCAAAGCGATACAGTAACAAAATATATTAAGCATTTTTAACCTACAGTTTCTAAAATTTCATGATTATCTGAAGCAGATAAAAATTCTGTCAAGTATTTGAGGAACTTAAAGCATACTGTTATCATTTACTGATTTTTTTTACTCTCTTGATTTATATTTTAATATTTTGTTCCTAAATTAAGATTATGCAAAATATGATTCGTTTTGGAATGTTTACAATTATTTAATACAATTTACTTAACTATTTTGCAACCAAATGATGTGTTGAATTAAAAAAGGTTCAACACTCAAACTGCCTTCATATGCTCATTTTTCAGCATACTGCATTGCCAGCTGAGGAGAGCACATTTTCATTTGTACAATGTGCATGGTGCTCCACCAGGTTGCACTGATGAAATATGTGATTTTAGAATATTTTCACAAAAGACAACTTTCTCTTATGGAATCAACATTCAATTTATCTGACATTACGGTAACTACCAGATGAATGGAGGCAGAGATTAAAAATAAAAATGTAAATCTACACCGTTAGCCACAAAACATATAGAGAACTTGAGTTACAGCTTACAAAGTCTGAGGCAATGATTCAGCTATCAGATCCATAAACGTTTTCAAACAACCACATAAGACTGCACACAGGAGCAGCCTTCACAGAGATATTTGTATTTAGGTACAGTCTGCTCTCTTCAAAACTGTGATGAGCTCGTTTTTCAGCTCTGCACTACAGCCAAGTCTAAGAGCACAAGAAGAGTTTGAGGCTTATGAAGTAGAAAGCACCCAGGCATAAGTACCTTTGACAGAGTAAAGCTTCCAGTGCAATCTGAACTAGGTGCAACCACTTTCATTAGTCAAGTTTGAGAGTAATCTCACACTGACTATACAGTCCTACGAAAAGGTCAATTATTTGTATGCTCCAGAGCAGTGTTCATCTGCATATTTTGCCCATGCTGGAATTCCTACCCAGAATTTCAAAACTGCACATGTAATTACCAAAATTCTCTGGTAGAGAATTTAAACACAGAAAAAGTCCCCAATTATTTTTTGTAGAACTGATTTTTGAAGCTGTGCTGTTTAATTTCCCATTAAAAAGGAAGCAATCCTTCCAGTCTTACAGAGGGGACAAGGCAGCAGTGTCAGACCTAGAGTCGTGTTGAAGAGGCGCTGCGTTGGGACTTTCATTGCTCTACTCACATTTCTACTTCAAATTTGCTACTTCAGGTTGTACAATCTATAGTCCAAGGTGCCAGTAAACTATTATCCCTTGCTCGGATTCAAAACCCAGTTGCCAGCTGGAACCCACTGAATGTTTCCAGCTGATATTCTCAGGACAGTTTTGGAAGCTCAGCCTTAACTGAATCCCCTCAGGGTTTGGGGTTTTTTAACAAAGGGTCAGGGAAAGGGCTTTTATACTCCACACGTTGTACAGCCATTCCTGACTGACTGTAGTCCTTGATAGCAGAAAGTGAGTCACAGTTTCAGAAGTCTTCCATCCTTTCAGGCAGAAACGTGCACAGGCAGCTTGGGAGACTTCAGGATTTCTGAATCCAAGGATTCCAACACTAAAAATAAGCCTGATCTAAACACTGCATTGTCCTGAATAAACTAGGTTCAGATGCTTAAAGAAACTTGTATTTCTACGTGAAGGAGCATTTACATCATGGTTCTCACTGTCATATCGGAGCATTTAGTTAATATAGCATCTTCCATAGATTTATCCAGTTCCTACAGTGAAGAGTCTGGAATTGTTCCATTTACAGGTGAATCCCACAGTAAAGGATTCTACACAAAACTAAGTATGTCCAAGCCAGAATTGATATCAGAGCTGCTCAGAAGAACGTCTGAGGGTGTACTTGGGCTTGCCTGATCACAAGAAGTTCAAAGGCCTTTTTCAGACACAGAGATGGAGACAGGATTCTCTAGGGTTGTGTCATTGAAGGAAAAAGCACGTCAGTCTACCAGCGCCAGGTTTTCTTGCATAGGGAATTTTTTTACCAGGCAATCACAAGAACTACTGATGCTATGTCCACGATGAGCATGAATCAGCGTACTGGCTGTAGGCAGCAAAGCTGGACAGTTCTTCATCTCCTTTCTGAGGATGAAATCTTGGTTCCAGTGAATTAAATGATAAAATTTTCCATGACTGAATGGCGTCAAGATTTCCTGTTAGACTATAAAGCCAAGAGGGAAAATACATGCAAGAATTTTACTTAATGATTTGTTATGCACCTCAGTAACAAGTCATTCTAGTACTCCCCAGTTATTATCAGAGTTCAGCTAAGGACAAGGATAGGATTCTTTTCTGATTTATTTTAATATATTTTAGGCACATCTTTTTCTCCTTTCTTTTTATGGGAGAAGGGAAACCCTAAGTTCTGAGGCTCAGGATTTCCAGCTTCTCTCAGAGGGTCTGTCACACAGATGAAAATGGACTTCAATTTGCTGCATAGGCTATGCTGTGCCCCAAGCTGCAGCAGCGCTGCATGGCTTCATGTAAGTGCCATGTCACAGTCAATAGCAAGTGTGTCAGCTCACTGACAGACATACAACGGGTGACACCATCCCCTAACACCACTTCTGCAACCTTCGCCTCTCAGTGAGAGCGTAAACAGGACTTAGTAGCAAAGAGTGCAGAACAGGCGTTTTATGGGTTCTGTCAGGGTTGCGATATGCAGCTGCTTTGGAAAAGTACTAACACAACTGAGCGTCAAACGTCAGTCATGTTTCCACTGTGACTGCAAACATGGTATAGTGCATAAAGCTGAACGCGCTAGTTAAACTATGAAACTCCTGAGCAGTGCCCTCCATTAAATGTAATTGCATGATCTGACAAATAATCAATGTTCAGATGACACTCAAGAGTCCTGACTGCTAATCCTAGCCTAAAACTAGCTGATATTTGCCTTCTTCCTGAAGTTTTACATTGTGCCTGTGCTTCAACACTAGCCCTGAAGGAGAAACACCATCTCAAATAAAGTCCTGGCTTCCAACATAAATTTGCTAACAGTGCCATTAGAGAGGTGAAGAACATCATCTGGTTTTGGACAAAAGAAGGCTCTTAGCCGTCGGTGGACGGAACGACATGGCACCTTGTTTATATCATTACTTGGGAGTTTTAGTATGTCAGTTTTTCATTCTGTTAGGCTTATTTTTAAAATATTTGGTAGAGATCTTTTTTGGTTTACCAGGAGTTTCAACAAGAAGGGAAAGTGAAGCGACTTTGATATCAAGGTCCGCAAAAAAAATTAAAATAGCGAATATTAGTTCAGAACAACCTGTGAGAGTGTAAGAACTATTTTATGGCTGTGGACTGCTCCGATCTGAATGCATAGAGGCTAGCATTCTCCTGGAATACAGCAAACTACTTTCTCCCATTCTTTCTCCACCTTCTTCTTTCTCACTTGGGCTCCCAAGTTAGAGCTTCCGCCTTCTGCAGCTCCTGCGCCCCTAATACTTCATCTCACTGAAGCGGAAGAGAACACCACTACTCCAGCTTCTGCTGAATCCTGGCCGCTCACTCTATCTACTGCCACGTCTAACACCACCTGTGCATCGTAGCATAGAACTCCTTTAAAGCCTCTGCCTTCCACGCCGTCTCCTTCTGTTACAGGAAGGAACCAGCCAGACTATCCTCACGGGAACTGCTTCAGAGACCCAGCTTTGTTAACTTAAGGGCTAAGTCAGGTCACACATGATGTGAACGGCCCCACCGTTTTGGAAGGGACAAGCCTGATGTCTGAAGTGGTCTTGCTATGGAAAGGAGACGGTGAAATGGAGCCAGACAGGTCTAGGTGGAAGGAATGAAGACAAGGAGAAGAGCTTTCTTGCTCTTCTCAGAAAAGGAAGGTTCTGTGATGAGAGCTTATCATTTATGCGAATTCTGATTTTGTAATATATAAGGTAGATCATTCTTTTTAATTGGATTCAAGAGCACAATTGATTCCAAAGTTAAAAAGTGAGTTTTCCTTTGAATCACTTTTTAAAAAGAAATTTAAATTAGAAATTTAATTTTTAATTTAAAAAGAAATGCTAAAATTCCAGCAAATATAAGAAACAACATGACTTTTGAAAGCATATACATTACTGATGGGAACAGAGATTTAAAAAAAAAAAAAGTAATATGGCTCTTTGCAAGTTTTTTAAACACTGTTACAGCTAGATTCAGAGATATAGATTGCAACTCCTAAACTAATAGAATCATGACCACAGGTTTTCCACTGCTCTGGCTTTTCCTAACTTCAAAGGACCCAGTTCAGCAGTTAAGTACATGCTTTAACATCCTACATTCAACTTCAGCAAAATTACTACACATGTGTTTCAGTACCACTGGTTCCAAACTAATTCATGATCAAACGCTACTACAGAAATCTCAGTATAAGATCAAGTGAAGTAGTACAGGTAGATTCAAAATATCATACCAATAAGCTTTTTCACTGAACAACTTCCATTGACATGCTTTTCACGTATGTGAATGCCATGTTTATAACATCTGAAATAGGGCGGATGAAATAAACAATAAAGAACCACAAGCTATTTACAACTTAAGGAACATATAACTCCTTTCTCCTCAAACACTAAAGGATTCCTAAAAGCTAAAGAAACTTCTGTTAACATATAGCCTTCCTTAAAAACTTAAAAATTTAAACCACAATACCAAAAGTATTAAACATAATAAAAAGATGAGACTATTTAAAGTTGTCTTATTCTTGTCATATTCATTTCTCTTTCAAAGATGAGCACATTTATTCCTTCTATATATACCTTCAATAACACGCAGTTTTAAAAAATACAGGCAAGCATCCTACAAAATACTAACATACACTTTAATAATTACTATTTACATTCTCCTCGTGCGCTAGCCAAACTCTGCATACACTTCTTTATAGAAGGATGGGGGCTTCTGTTCCCAGTCAGTACGTGTTTTACTATGGACTTCAACAGGAGCATTGGCAAGCCCTAATAGAATAATAGGTAAGTGGGTTACCTAATCGAAGGGTTTAAGTGTTGGCAATACCGTTGATAATAAACTAATAAGTTAGAAGAGCCTTCTTCACCTAGATGTCCAGCAATGATTAGACTAAATAAGGGCTGAAGATTGTTTAGAATTAATGTTGTTCACATTTAAATACAAATTATCTTAGTAGGGTTTTGCATATTGATTGTGCACTGCTGTTAAGTCCTCTTATTTCTATAGAAATAAATGATCCCTACTCAATATATAAAAGACGTCCTAGTACTAAATAATGACCTCAACAGGGGGCGAACCCTAAATGGAAGTAACTGAAAGGAACTAAATTCTATACTCTGCAAGTAGGCAGCTGAGAAACACCTAGGATCCAGAGCAAGGTACAAATGGCTTCCAAGCCTAGCAGAACAGTTCATTTAACAAGGCTAACTTCCATCTGACAACAGATAATGCTTTCTGAACATATCTGTTAAACACGCACACACACACCTCACAGAGGAAGGAAATCTCTCCCCCCTCCCCTTTTTAAAACTGATTTCATATTTCGAGTAACAGAAGATTACAAAGGGAAGAAAAGTTGTCTTCAAATCCTGCTTGAAAAGGCATGTACAACACTCCTACTCACTGTATTCGCCAGCTCAATTTCTTCTAACAACATACTTCCCTGGCACTGCGGCAACCCACAGGGAGACCCTGAGAAAAGAATTTTGTAGTCAGACTCTTGCTCTGGTACACGAACGTGTAGATGGAAGCACACTGAAAGTCACAGCTTCTCCTTTAACTTCTCTTTGGCTTGTTTGGTTTTAATCAGCTCCACCACTAGCATCAGAGAGAAAGGTGAAGAATATGGGCACTTTAAAAAAAGTGAATAAAAAGTAACTAGGGTATTCAAAGGTCTTTTCATTAACAAATCAGAATCTATAAAATTATATCCTAACAAAACAAAAAAGTAAAACACTTGTTCCAGAATAAACATAATTAAACCAAGAACAAAAGTATAAATAGTAAAAGATATATAACATGTTTCATAACAACAAGTAACAATAAAAACTGTCTCAGGGCTTATTTATAAATCTGTATTTGTAAAGGAGCAGCATAAAAAGAGGGTGTTTCACTCTGATAGGTAATATTTTATTTAACTCAGGTATATGAAACACTTCTTCAAAAGCTCAAACTCCCCATAGAAAATCTCCTCAAAGCAAAGCATACCCAGAGAAATAGTACCTGTCTGATTAAAAACATTGATATGTTCTGAATTGAGGCACATGAACAAATGTCATGCAGTTGAAGAACATGCACTAGCCAGACTGCTTTTACCGAGGCATCAAATCTACTTTATATGTTCATAGTAGCCACAGAAGAGAAGTGAAAACTTTTATGTTACAGAATATATATATATGCTTAGTTTCCAAATCTATTTTTATTAAAAATGTAAATCATAAATTGCAATACTTTTCCCAATGTCCCAGAAAAAAGCCTGCATGATAATTCATCTCTTTCCCATTACATATAAGTTATCTCATCAAATGCAACTTATGTTTAACTTCATGCTGAATGTAAATTAACTGCCAAAGTTGTATTTAATAAGTCAAATGTTAACAGTGCGACATCAACATCATGTTAGTAGCATGAAGTGTGAAGTAGCCAATCAACAGCTGATGTTTGACAAGAGTCTAGGATATTGCATTGATAAAACAGTAGTTTTTGATTGTGTGATGGCGACTTCAACTAGAAGCAAGCTGAACTTGAATGAGCCATCTCAAAACCAAAAACAAGATACTAAGTCACGGACAATTATGGACTTTGTGACTAAAACGTTCACTGAGATCTTCAGTTAGTGAACTCAGTGGTGAATACTCATAATAAAAGCACTGAAGAAGTATTTGCAAGCTTGGGCCCCGTGAAATTTGTGATTCACTAGCAGAAAGGCTTTTACTTTCCAAAGGGTACCCAATGGTACCCATTTCTCTTCCACACGATAGTTTCATGGTGGCACGCTGAATGAAGACAGAAATTCAGGCAGAACAGGAAATGGGATGGGGAGGGAAGTTTTGGGTGCTTGTGTAAGACCACTCTTGTTACTACTTGCAGGACACTCCCTAGAGAGATGCAACGCTTCCTCAAACTTCCTGAGTCTGCATATTCACAAAGCAGCCTTCAGTATCTACAAATTTGAGGAGTCCCCAAAACAGCTCTTTGCCATTTATACTGTAGAGCAAAATAATTGTAACCTCACCATGAACGCAATTTTTAGAAGTATTTAAGAGTTTTCATTCAGAGAGTAACCCTTAGCCAACATTTTAATGATGGTATTTTACTACGGTTAAGGGACCAAGGATCTGATTTTATACATTCTTCATATGTAAAATTCCTGTGGGTGCCAGTGGCAGTAAAGGCATAAAGGTTGCAGACTTATCCCCAAAAATACCTTAGCTGCAGAAAGAAACCTCATAGCATTGCTAGACCAGAGAACAACTCGGACCGGTACAAAATGATTAAGACTATTTAACTCAGCTGCAACAGCTATTTACACACAGGTAAAGGCTCTGACCTCAGACCTTTGAGAGTCAACTGCAAGGTGCTCATGGATTTCTATCGACTTTGAAGCAGCTCCTAAGAAATATTCTTGCTAGAATTTTTCCTACTGTACAATAGAGGGTAGTATCTTGTCTATACCTTGCAACTATATTTTAAAAATACAGTATACTTTTAAGATCAAACTAGAGAGACACCACTGATGTAGTTTAGGTTTTGTAAAAATCAAAGTTACACAAAAATTGAAGACCAATAAAAATATTTCCATGATTCTTTTTTTAAATCCCATTGAAACAATTTTTCGTTGTAAACATTTTTGCTAGCCAAGCACTGCAGCATTGTGCAACTGCATGACAGCCAAAGAGAAACTGATGAAAAGCTGACTAGATTGATTTCATTTTTCCAACCAGAGAGAAATACGTAAAAGGAAATAACAAAATGGTGAAGTTATTTTTATATATAAAAATGTTCACATTTAATAAACTCACATGGAAACTGCACAGCCAATGGAAACTGCTTTTGATGTATATCTAGAGATCTCTTCAGTTCTGCATGGAAATGAAGACAACAGCGTGTTCCTGCAGCACCTTTCCCCTTTCTCTCAGACTGCAGAAATACTCTCTGCTGGAGCAGTCAGAGCCTGTCCAAACTCTGTATCACCCATTCCCTCTCCCCCCTGTGACCTCCCAGGTTTCTGTGTAGAAGTCTGGCAGGGGGTTACTACTGGAACTCAGAGCTATATTTATTCCCTTGGCTCCCATCCATCTCTGTTGCAGAGCAGCCAGAAGGGGAACCAACCAATACAGCATGGGATCTGCCAGAGTTGTGCTGCCAGATAAGTTAAGAATGAAAGACAGAGGAGACAGAAGCTATCAAAATGAATATTTCTGCCTCCAAGAAGGGTTTCCTCCCTTTGTGGATCCCCCTTCTACCAACTCATACGTTTTTCTCTCCTTTTTAAGAAATTTTAGCAGAGAAATCTACCCTTTCAACAGTTTTCACATCTCCCATGAGCTTCTTCATGAGAGAAGGAGCGTTAGCAATGCAGTATCCTTTGCATCTCTTAGGCATTTGTTGGCATTTACGTGGTATTTCCCTGCAGCCTCGCAGTACTATTAGACCGAGCGCCATCCACAAGCTCTGTGCTGTGCACAGCAGAGACAGTTCCAAGGCATTTGCTGCCGAAGGGCCTAACCTTGCATCCGTTGTGCATCCAACGGCTACACACTTGGAGCTCAGTTAATCGGTTTTGTTCAATGAATGAAGCAATAGTAACAAAACTCGATTCTGAGTTGCAATTTCTTCAGATTATCAAGATGTGTCCTATCATCAACTGACTTTTATAATCATTAGAATGTGAACTCTATGAGAAAGGTATAGAGCTGAGTGGGAACAATTTTCCCACATCACAAATACTTGGAAGATTTCACAGTTACTTCTTGTTCCACATTAGGACCAACTTGATACTTTCTGCAAAGAGAGTAGCAAGAGGGTGTTAAGAACAGATACTCTCACTGTATCATACCTAACAGTGGAGGGAATATGATTTTGCAACAGAATCCAGCTGGACCCAGCCTCTTAGGTCACACTTGAACGCCCAAGACACCAAGCCAAGAGTCAGGCCTTTTTCTGACCCACTGAACACTTAAACGGTTATTTAAGTTCCTGCCTCAGGCTGTTCTATTTTAAAGAAACCCACCTTGGAAGAGCCAAAGTATGGTTATTAAAGCACTCACCTGGGATGAGAGAAACTTGATTTGAAGGAACTGATTTAAATCAGATATGAGAGGAATGATCTGAATCCAGGACTACAGTGACCCGGGTGCATTCCATAATCATCAGTCCACAATGAAGTGCAGAGATGCAACTCTTATTTTGAGCAGAAACTCAAGTGTGGACCTGAGAAATCCTTTCGAAGATGCAGTATGCTACTGCAAACTAATGAAGGGACATTTTGCAACTGCAATAAGAAGATTCCAGCTAGTTCTGGCCAGAAACTATACTTCTATATTTGGAAAGCACCTAGCATGCCAAAGACGCTACCAAAGCAAGCAATAGATTGAAATTCTAATCCAGAAGTAGCTGTGGTTTTCCTACTGCTCATTTATCCAACAGCATGTTCACTGTCACATACGCATGCACATAACTTTCTGTACTCAAGTAAAAGAAAGATGCTTGAATATTTGTTTTTTTAAAATGATGAATAATATTTTAAAATATTTGAGATATTTCAAATAGAATTTTTAAGGTAAAAATAAAAAATGGTAATATTTAGAGCAGAAGAGTTTTGTGAGCTGGTATTAGGTACTAATAAAGATGCTAGGTATCTTCTCCTAGTTATTTTATTAGCCCTAAGAGGAACTACACTCCTATAGCAAAATCTCAATGAATCAATGAAGAATAGATCCCTTAAAAGGTAAATAGTCATTTTATTATATGTTTCAATGTTGGTATAACCTTTGTATTTTTTAAACTCAAAAGGATGGATTTCTTTCTGTACTTGAAATAATGAAACAAGAAAAAGATTAATCATGATCTTACACGCCTTTTGAGAACATCAAGCTTGCACTAAGAAGTGTAAAACTGGTGTAATTATGTAAGGCATTCATAGTGAAACCAGAAATCACATGAGACTCACTTGCCATAGAACAAAGGTTTTACCTAGCAGCCCAGCCCTACCCCAGCTGAAATAAGAGCAAATTGGATGCTAGAAATCACATTAAAATCCAAAATTTTGCTAACCTTTATACACTTTCCTCAGAGAGCAGAGACCCACCATTGACATCAAAGACGTGGGGTACGTTCCAACAAAACAGTCTTAATGAAAAGCTACCTGTAGCAGCAGTTTTAAAACTACTTTTGCTTTCCTATGCTGAGACAACTGCACTCCAAAACACTTTTAAGTCTCATGGACTGAAACCCTCGAGAAAATAACTAAGAGACCTTAACTACACGGAAGATTTTTTTTCAGAACTGTACTGGCATTGATATGGTTGAGCCAGTGCAAATACCTGTTAAAAATTCCTTCCACTATAGTAGAAGGCAGTTTCTGCTGCTTATGTCAGTTATAAACTAACACCAGGGAAGGCTACGTTTCACCATAACGCACTTGTTCTACGCAAGATACTTCACTGTCATATCAGTCCCTCAAATAAAACTGGTATCAAAAGACAGAAGTTTTGCGTTGCCTTATGTTTTAACATTTCTATGGACCCCTCAAGAAAATATATATGTAAACCTACAGAGCTAATGTTAACACACGCACATGAAAATGAAATTTAATCATCCATGCAGAGCTATCAAAAGAAATATTAGGAAATGAACATCCAGTTTAACATGTTAGCCTCTGTTAATAGAAACCTGACTTTACACCTTCTTGCTTTCTCCACCCGAGCTCTCACACACTCTTTCTCAAGACAGAAACCCAGGTTTCTCTTGAACTCATTTATCCGTTCCTTGCCAGTAACTTATTCCATATGTTTAGTATCCTTTGCATGAAGTAATTCTGCCCGAGTTTTCTATTCGTCTATGCTTTCCTCGATTTTAGATTACAGGGACATATCTGTATCTACCTACAGCTACCATTGATATTACAACGAGAAGGCTGATGGTAACTATGTCTATGCAGTTCTGTGAAGACCAGTTCATGAGAATGAAATAAAACAATGTTAATACAAATTATACTATCATTTAGAAAAATAAATGTAAAGCCACCCCTGGAACCTAACACAGCGCTATCACACAGGTTAGCAGGTCTAATTCCCAGACTAATTCCTCAGGACTACTGAGGAAGCCATAGGCACAGCCCCTGTTGTGGCAGAGTAGTGTGCGCTACTCGGTGACAACCCCCTCGTAGGACTGATGAGCTTCGCAGGACTCCCACCCCCCTCAAACTGAACAACGGCGACCGCAGAGGTACGTCCCCAGGGCGCAGAAGAGAAGGGAAAGTTTCTGGTGGTGCTTATCGTAGTTAAAAAGTAACATAAGACAAACCATAACAAAATTAATATTAAGGCTGAAATAAGCTTATTATAAAAGGAGGAACCACATCTGCCCTCTATCCCGTTGCACTGTGACATCCTGGCCCTTTCGAGGATGATGGCAACGTTCCCGGGGACAGCCCTGGCTGCCCAGACTCCTTGCTGCACGGGGCCGGCCAGCCTCTCCTGCCTCACCGACTGCCCCACAGAAAGCCAGCTCGTACTCTCTCTCTTCTCACCACCTCCTGCTTCTCTCATCCCCAACGTTGAGACAGGGTCACATTTTCTGAAGAGCTTTTCCCTGGTGCTGTCGGCAGCCTACCTGGGGCAACTCCTGCCTAACTTTCAGAGCTGTGGAACATGCAGCCTCCCGCTGACTTCCACCGTCCCAGCAAGTAGTCAGTCCCTTTGCAGTCACAGATGCCTACAGCTGGATGTTGAGTACGATCGCACCACAAACGAGCGGCTGGTTTTGAAAGAACCAGCTCTGCTGCTTGCCCCACGTTACAGGAGGGCTGTCTAAGCCGTCATCGTTATTAGGCACCGCTACCCACAGAATTCGCTGTTCAAGCCCTGCCACAACGCGCGGTGCTGTTTTTTCACAATGTGACAAATACTCGTAAGGAATTATCCAATTTCGGTTTTGGTTATACGATTCTCTCAAATACAGCAATGCATAGTGTAAAGATGATCAGATACTGGGGCTGGGCTGTGGCTATTTTAGTTCTGTTTTCTTGATCTGTGTTTAAAAGACAGTCAAATTATAACAAAATTGTTTGTCTTTAATATAGTTCAACTTGACCTAATGAACTCATCTCTTTAGAAAACAATCTTCCATAGTGTATTTAGATTAAGACCTCAAAAAAACAGTGAGTTTAAAATACTTTCAAGGCTCCATCTTACCAATAAAAAACACAGACAACTAGGCTAATTATAATTACTACTCTATAATTCTTCTTTTTTTGATGCATCTGGCTTATCTAGTAAGATGCACCTGAAAATTAGAGTGAATTTTAATATAAGGGAAAGATGCCAAATTCAGAATACTGGAAGAATCCTTTCTCTGGGAGTCTGTTTAGTCGCAGTATTGGTACAGTTGGGCAATGGCAATACAAATTCTCCCTTGCTTCCCTGTTCCCGTGCTGCTTCTCTGATCTGGATCTCTACTACATCTGAAAAAGATGCTTCAAATCTCCACACTCAGTGTTTGGCTTTGTTGCTTAAACTGCCAATAGGAGTGAAAATATCACAGCAGTTATTGTGATCCACTCAGATTTAGACTGACACTACTCATTTATTTCATGTTAAGCAACAAATATCCATCAGATCATTATAATTTCCATTTGTTTTTGTCCAAGGTCAGATTCTGATCAGCGACTAAGTCATGAAAAGTTCTTATTCTATATTCAGTCACACAACTCAAAACTCAAACTGCACATTTGTACAACAACCCCTAAGATCATCTAATTAAGCATCGCAGAATTATTTTATTTTACATATTTTCTTTCAGTAACTCATCCTTTTTTCCTGTAACTCATCCTTTTTTCCTGTTCTGTGAACATCTGCGCTCAGAGTGTCTTCACTAGAAAAATTTGGATTTCCATCCACAGTTGACAGAAATAAGTTTATTCATATTTCTGTAAAAGAGAGAATATATATTCTTTTTTAATCTATGCTCTCCTTCCTTGAACTCAAACTGCTTACATCGCTGAAACAGATATACAAAATGCCTCAAAAATATGAGGTAAAGAATATGGCAAAAAAAAAAAGCAAGGTGTGAATGAGAGAATATAAAAATGACTTTTTAATCTCATGCTGCTTTTAGCATTACAGCCTAAATACATCTATTCAGAAATCTGAAAGAAATTCAGAAATTAAGATTTAAATTTACTTATAAGTCCTATCAAACCATGCTAAATCAGGAGATACTAAAAAGCTGTAATTGTCCTCATTCAAACTGAAAAAAATAAATCTACTTATAGTTTGTTTTTTTTTAAGTTCATATAAATCTATGCTTTTTTTTTTTTTTTTTTTAAGGAAAACACTCTAAAAACACCTGTGCAATTCAAAGTCAACTTTAAGCAACAACCAACATTTGGAAGAATGACTTGTGCAGATTTTCCTATACTTGAAGAAAACTTATGCTTCCCAAGGAATAAGCACAGCCCATTTTAATGGGCTAGTGGATTTTCTACATCTCTTCTAATGCAAATCTCTTTGGTCACCTAAGGCTTCTATGGTGAGTAAACAACCTAATGTACCAGCCTTCTGTACTGAAGATCACAATTTCTGATCTCTGCACTGTCTTCATTGCTGCAAGCAAAACAGTGGTACTGATGCTGCAACTTCCAGGTTACTCTCTTCTGATAATGAATGGGTTGGGTTATTGGCCTCTAGCATGGACAAAAATATGACAATCAGCCTCTTCATGATATAAAAGTCTTCGCTAAAGACCGTGCCAGACAACTTGCTGAATATTAGAGAGCTCAAATATGTTCAAAATCAAAAAGCCTGTAGAACTTTTTCTTCTACAGAACTGATAAAGTCATAGTCAATTTATTAAGTGTTTTAAAACAGTATTTCCCTCATAACAACTTATATCTTCAGGAACTCTTACGCAAAACATAGCTTTAACATGCAAATATTTTAGGTGCATTTCCTGCAAATGTAATGGAGGAACCATCCTTTCTTACATGTGCATTGTTGATTACGATCTTCTGGACAGTAAATGAAAACAAAGTTTAAGCCACTGGTACTTTAAAAAAAAAAATAAGTCATATTAAATCTCATTTAACTGCAATCATACAAATTCAAAGTCACAAATAAAATCTAAAGACAGAGCAGATACAAGAAAGCGTACCCAATTTCAGGTTTTATCGACTATACCAAGATCCTCTTCTAGTGAACGTTCTGAAACATCAGTTGACCCCTTACGCACTTGTTACCAAGCTGGATATATTTTCTTTTCACAGCATTCTGAAAACTTTAAACAACTTATTTACGATTTTTTTCTTTGAAAGATTAAAATTCTAACAGTACATCCACTATAAGGTGAAGTTAAAAAAAAAAAAGTATAACAGAAAGAAAATAACAGACTAGGACAAACATCTTAAGCTATTTGTGAATATTTTTGTAACAATTACAAATCACAGAGCCCTCTATAGCTGTCTAACTTAAAGCAAACAAACAAACCAAAAAAACAAATCAGCTGTTAACTGAACACAGGGCCTGATTTTCAAAGCTGCTGAGCACCCACAGCTGAAGTCAGTGGAAGTTGAGTGTAGGTGCTCAGCAGCTCCAGAAATCAGGCCTCAACTATGCAGGGGTCTAGCAGTAGTCTGACAGAAGTGGTATTTAGGGAAGATTTTTTCCTGCAGAAATGAGAAGTCTCAAAGTAATCTATCAAAGAGGCGCTGCTACGTTCATGAGTCCTAAAGCCAGCTAGCTCTCATCTATGGGAAAAGTTAATTCATAGGGCTCATAGGGCTTGCATTTGTCAAGGAGCAGGACGTCAATGCTATCATTATCAGGCAAATCAGCCAGGCGTTTAATGGTAGAATCAGGAGACATTTGCTCTCCACTATCAGAATGACATCATAACTAAAACAGCCTTCGGCGAGGGGGGACCAGCCCGACGCTCACACCACGCACGGGCTTTGCACTTCTGCTGGTCTGGACTGAGGGAGTCACTGCTCCCCCTTTTAGGAGGCAGTGCTTTCAACTGCCTTAATTCTACAACTTCATCCTTTCAGCGTCTGAAATACGAGAATCTTATTTTACAAAATACTTTTAAACCTGCCTGATCAAAAAACAAGATACTGTAAGCTAGCCACTCAGTTAGGAGGGGACGGGTTTCACATACAATCTACAAATTCACTTAAACATTTCTGGAATTTTTAATTACTTTAGTAACCTTCATCCTCTGTGAATTAAAGGGGGGGGGAGGGAACACATTAAAAAAAAAAACTAGTTGCCTCTCTGATTTAAAGAGGTAACAGCTTGGTTAACTAAGTCAAATTTTAAACATACACAAACACGTACACACACACAATCTTGGAACATTCTGAAGTATTTAGTGATGATCTATTCAACGATCAGAAACACAACAGCAATATACATTTCCCTTCTATAGCAGCTGCAATTATACAACTCAAACACCACAAATTGCAATTTGTTAATCTATTTGCTTTCAAGATATTGCTACAGGTATACAGACGCTGTAAAAAAGCCTCACCTTGTATAAGAACTGTGAGGGAAAAAGTTATGAAAACAGACAGAAAACCTAAAATCCCTGAGGCTACAAAAAAATCCCGCTATTGAGAAATAACCCAAGAGACCACATAGGGAATGTACAGCTTTCAGAAGCACTTCTCATCTTATTTGCACTTAACCTATTGATGTACTTATGCAGGTCACTTACTTTTCGGATATGTTTGAACCCTTATAATCATGCAGATCGCCGCGGTTTTCACTTGGGCTTTTGTTTTTTTGCTTTTGTTTGTTTTTTGCAGACAGGTTTCATTTAAAAAAGATCCAATTATGCAAATCTGCTCCCGGATAGGTAGTGAATATTCAATATGATGGTGATACTGTAATAGTTCAATGCAACGCACTGTACTGGACAGATTTATGAGGCAACGTCACTACTACGCTCTGGTCCTCGCTGAAGCATCTTGAAGTTAATTAAAGCTGCAATGTCCACTTTTCCAGCCACCCTCCTCATTCAGGTTTACTATTTCAACATCAAACCAGCAAGGGGGCCTCCCCCCTCTCTCCGTACATTTAAGCAGCCTTCCACAGTCAATGAACAATGAACAAAGATTTGAGTGATAGGAGGGGGGAAAAAATCTCCACAGGAACAATCAAATCCGGTTTAAACAAGTAAAAATATAGTTTCTAATATTAAACTAGAAAAGAAAACATTCTTTTCCAAGCAAACGTGCAGAGGCGCTTAGCCAACCCCTTCAAAAAGGGTCTAAAAGCAGCCATTCCTTTTTATTTCGAGCAGTGAATGAGCCCAAACAAGGCTTCTAAACTTAATTATGACACTTAAAATAGTCTTTTTCCACATAAGCAGGGAGGCTCGCCGCTGCTATCTGTATCAACCGGTCAAATCAGCTCAGCAAACACGGCCCCTGTTGGATTTATTTTAAACTGCACGGGGGGGTGGCGGCGGGGGGAATGCACAGCCCTCGCAGTGCGCTGCGCTCCAGCCGCGGGCGGCCGGGCGGGCAGCTGCGCCCACCCCGCCGTGCCCCGCGCCCGCGGAGCGCCCGCCGCGCCGCACCGCACCGCACCGCGCCCGGCCCCGCCGCGCCGCCGCTCCGCAGCCCCGTCGCGGCTGAAGTGAAAACGAAGGGATCTGACAAATCACGTCTCCGCCTAGACACTATTATAGCCATAACAATATGCGCCACACAAAACCCCGAAACAATAACAGCCGCGCACGTAAACAGGCTGCGAGCGCCGGTGCCCCGCGAGCCGCCCCTCCGCCCCTGCCCGCGCCCCCCCGAGCGCGGCGCGGCGCGCACACCCCGCGGAGAGGGCACCGAGCGCCGCAGCGGCGAATCGCGCCCGCCGGCTCGCGGCAACCGCAGCCAGGGACGCCAGCAACTAACTTTTCCGATGGAGCCCGTGCAGCCGGAACCGCGGTCCCCCTGCACGAACTAAGTACCCCGGCAAAAAAAAAAAAAAAAAAAAAAAAAAGCATAAATCTTCGCGACCTTTTATTTTGTGTTTAAAGTTCACAGGCGTCACTATTTCTTCCAACCTTTCTCCCCAACACACACGCGCGCGCGCACACACACACAGACATATATATATATCTATATATTAATTATTTGCAAAACTGCAACAGATGGGCGCATTAAAATCTGGATTCTTTCCTACACATCATCAAAGACCCGCTC
This sequence comes from Struthio camelus, assembly GCF_040807025.1. Lineage (NCBI taxonomy): Eukaryota > Metazoa > Chordata > Aves > Struthioniformes > Struthionidae > Struthio > Struthio camelus. The sequence continues at coordinate 14,241,279 of NC_090951.1, forward strand.
TCCTTCCTTGCTCCCCCCGCGGCCGTCTCGCCGCCGGCGCGGTGCCCCCGCCTCCGCGGCGCTCCATCCCCGTGCAGCCGCCACCGCGCAGGGCAGCCAGGCCGCTGCCCCGCGCCCCCACGGCCCTCCGCGCCCGCGCACGGCCCGCCTCCGGGAAGGCGATGCTCCTCCGCCCCAGGGAATTGCCGTTCAAGTTTCCTCTTTAACCTGTTACTTTCTGCGGGCGCTGACAAAAACCCCGGCAGCGGGCTGGCAGGTGCCGGCCCGCTCCCCGCGGCGCCGCCGGGCGCGCTCCGCTCCCCCCGAAAGGGCTGAGACCTGGCCTGACATTTAGTGCCTACTTGAATGTCACAACGCTCCTCGCAGCATTATGCACGGCTCCTATTCATAAGAGGTCGATTAGAGCACAAAATGGCAGGTCTCTTAGGCACTTGAATCTCACAAGTTTGACACATGGTATGCATCAGCTAACTTTGATTAAAAAAAGGGGGGGGAGGGGGAGTTTACAAATTACACCACGATTAGCCGGGATCCTAGCGGGGGGGGGGGGGTGGGGGGGCGCGTTTAAAGTCACTTCAGCAAAGTTTACTCCGCAGCAACCCCTTAAAACAAAAAGTTTCTGGGCAAGTTAAGGGCAGGGTCCGCGCGGGCCGGGGAAGGCGAGCCGGCTGCCGGGCCGGCGTCGCGGCCGCCGCGGGCTCTCGCCGCCCCTCGCCCGCCCGCCCGCCCGCTCCGTCTTTTTTTTTTTTTTTCTTTCTTTTTTTTTTTTTTTTTTTTAAGTAACGGTTTTAAAAGAAACGAGAGAGAAAGAGGAAAAACGTAGGGTTTTCTTCAGGCTAAGTTCTATAGCGCCATTCAATGGCTTCTCCGCTCCTTTCATTATTTTCTGCTTTTCCCCTGACAGCCCTGCTTGCAAACGTCACTGCTATGGATATTTAATTATACTGTATTTTTTTAATCACGGTGGAAAACGCAGGCCCCATTGCGATGATTAAAAAGAAATAAAAAGAAAAAAAAACAAAACATACTCCGGACTGACTTTGGAGCCTCTTTGATGGCTCACGGGAGCCTCCCGGATCCTCAAAAACCCCCTTTTTACCTTTGTCTTTCTTACCTTAAAATTTAAAGCAAAGCGTAGAAGAAACTCCCGCACGTAAACGGAGCGTTGTAAAAGATTGTGTTCAATGAATAATGAAGCATGTCCACATGATTGACTTGATCATTTTCTTGTGCGGAGGGGGAAAAGTGCGGCGCGGGGCTGCCGCGGCCGCCCGCTCCGGGTAGCCCTCCCAACTGCTTCCAGCACATCCCGAGCAAAGAGCGCTTTATTTTAATCTGTCTCTTTTCAGAATAACCCCCTTCATTGATACTGATCACCCAACATCACAAGACATCCCCATCTCTCAGCGTGGACTCCCCCTATCTGGTAGGTGAAATGCATTGTACCATTAAAAAAGCACTCCATTGTCGTCTTGGCATAATTCACAGCAACTAGATAGGTCTTGCGGCATTTAGCTTTGATGAGCCAAAAGCTGAACCCTTGATATAATAATCTACAAAGAATGGTCTGTGATCGTCCATTTTTTCTCCCTGTCTAGCAACTAAGAAACCATTTAACACGGCGCGGCTTGGTCGTGACCTTGAGCCCGTGTAAACACCCCGAGGAGCCCGCGCCGTTCCGCAGCCCCGCGGCCAGCGCCGCTGCCCGCGCAGCCCCCGCGCCCGCGCAGCCCCCGCGCCCGCCGCCCCTGCCCGCGCCCCGCGCACCCCGCCGAGCCCCCGGGGGCGCCGCCAGGCGCCACAAAGCGCCCTGCTTACCTGCTCCCGAAACTATGCAAAGTCTGCTTCTCCTAAAAAAAAACTCCCGGGTAAACCTGGGTGGACAGGGGGACCGGAGCATCAGTCACCGCTCCGGCGTTTAAGAGAAGTAATCAGCGATAAAGTGACGTTGATCTGCACTGTAACCTTGTGGCGTATTTAATGTAAATAAGCCAGTTATGTTGCCAATCGCATGCATACAAACACATAAAGGTCCTCAGCGTTGCATTTTGATTCTTTCCATTAGAGCCGACTTTATTTACATACACTATTTAGGGGATCATGATAATTCTAAAACAATACTAGTGCCAAATGATTATGAAAATATGATTTTAATTAATCACGTAGTAGGCAAGGAAATTAGCATACGGTAATTAAACTTAGAGAAAAACGTCATGGAGGTTCTCTGCCTTATGGGTTCGGAATAATCATTAAACGATGGGTTTTCAGGACTTAATTATCAAACAAATAACTTTTTTAAAGCAACTTTACAAGGTTTATCCGCAGGGCAACGATTTAGTAAATAATATATAACCAAGCAAACAAGGTGCAAATGTGACTGGTGAAATAGGTTGTGTTTCTACAAAGCGGGGGGGGGGGGGGGAGGCTGAATAATGCAATTATGGATTCTGTGTCCCATAGTTGACAAAAGCATGGTGCCTCAATAGACTCTTTGTTATGGGATTATATAATGATTGTGGTGTAATTATGGGAAAAAAGATTTAGTAATAATAAAAAGTATCAAAATACACCAATGAGCAGCTTGTTTTAAAGAAAAGGCTTGCATGTGACATTAGGGGCATGTTAATAACAAAAAGCCAGGATCCGAAAGGGTTGACAAATAAAAAAGACTGTGATGCGCATGATTAAGAAGCGATGGAGACAGATTGATTATTCAAAATGCCGAGCCACAGGGACACTTAAAACATTGATTCAGGTAAGACTAGTTTCATCTTGACTGAAATGAGTTCCCTGAAGATGACTGGCATACATTTTAAATCAGTTTACTACATAAAAAGCATAACATCACAAGCTGAAACCTTCTAGTTAAAATAGGAGTCCAAGGGAAAAAAAAAAAGTTTATGTTTGTGGCAATTCCCAAAGAGACTATGGAATTGCAGAGGAAGGGGTATAGATTAATTAGCTCTTACTAAACAGTGGACTTAAATGTACCCATCTTTTATAATCCCTAGCCTCTATTTCTGGATTCTGTGGTCCAATCCCACTTCTGCAGGTTTTGGGAATGGTATTAATAACCCTATAAGTACCGTAGGACTTTTTTCTGGAACTGCAGTAAATTAACTTCTATAACTACTGAAAAATTAGCTAGATTTTTCCAATTGATTTTTAAGTGAAGTTTATAAATAGTTGTTCAGAGCTATTCAATGAATGGAAAAAAGAAAGAAAGAAAGAAAGAAAGAAAAGGAAAGAAAGAAAGATTCCCATGCCTATACTAAAAAGTTTAGGAATTCACTCTGCATTTTCCAATTTGATGTGTCTGAAATTCTCTTTGAACAAATTCCAAAATACAAGTTTTTTTCTATAGAAATTAGCATAGCAATCACATCAATAATATCACTATCTCTATGGGAATGATAACTGGAGCAGTGGGGGTGTTCTTTATTTCAATTCTTCGTGGATCAACTGATTATATTCTGTCTTCTTTTGAACTTGTTATTGTAAGTCAAGTGATTCTTTATAAGTGACAGCCCTGACAAAGAGACGAGGATGGGAAAGCAGGTCGAAAGGAAGTCGCCATATGGACTTTAAAAAAGGCACTTTTTAAACAAGATAATGGGGAAATGGATGTTGCCTTTTAACCCTGTCAAGGCTGAACATTATTAGCAGTCTCATAAAAAAAATGAGCCATACCTTTTTTTTAATATCAGATTTCACCTTACGCTTTCCATGACCTAGAACTTCATGATGCAGACTATATAAGAGGCAATAGCATTTCAGAGGCAGGGGCCAAATCAATCTGACACCTGAAATCTCTGACAGGCAGGAGATTTGAGAGCACCACACAAGGAGTTACAGAAGAATGAGGGCTCAGGAAAACCCCATGGTTCTTTTTCCACAGACAAAGATAAGAATATTGGCTAGAGATAGGTGAAACAGCAACGGACAACAGAGGAACTTCAGACATCTCACTAGGATTCCCTGTTCCTCTAGCATAAGGGAAGGATGCTCATCTAATTACTGCAAACAGGGTGAAAAAGAAGAGTGAGCATGAGTGCTTTGACTCTGATCCTTGCAGTAATTAAAGTATTTCTCCACCCCTTTCTGTTTTGGAGGGAGCAGAAATTTCTCTCCAGAAGTCTGCAAGTGGACAGAGAATAAGAACCATCTCCCAGGAAGCAAAAGTCTGAGAATAAGTTCCAGCCCTCACTATACTCTGGTCCAGCACTGCTGAATGTCCAGCCTTTTTTTTTTTTTTTTTTCTTCCCCCCCTCCTCTCCCTAGTCAGCAGGTGATCACCCAGCTCAGCTCTAGAGGATGAAAACATCAACAAAGACTTCTCAAAAAACGGAAGAGCAAACCACTATGGGCAAGCAATGGTGAGGACACCATTAATATGGCTGGTCAGACTTCTTTTCCCCCCAGGCCTCAGAGACATCTGGGCTGGGATGGCCAAACTTTGCCCAAGTGGAACTTGAAGAGATAATGCAGCTCTACGAGCTGAGGACATCCTAAAGGCAGAAGCTCCAAAGATTTTACTGGCTCCATGACCGTCTTAAGCTGTTCCTGAATGCATACTGGATGGCTAGGATTCAGATCTGAGACAGGAGCTCAGGCCGACTGCTCCATCTTTACCCAGAGTTTGTAATACTCCCAAATACCACCAGTGTTCTTCAGCATTCCTTCCTACTCCTCCCCATCCTGTCTGTGCTGTTCCTCTCTCCTCCTTTCGTATCCAAAGAAAGTTCTTTTCAAAGCCCGTGCCCTCTCAACTGTCCCCAACTACTGCTCCAGTTTCTTTGGTTGCTTTTATCCCCTCAGTATCCCTCCTCTATGAGTAGACAGGAGGACACTGCTGCTTTAAAACTAGACAAAAACCCTACAGGGAAGTGAGGGAAAGAACACAAGAAATGTCTGTTGCTTGCCTTACTCTGCAAAGTTCTTGTACTGTCTTAGCGCACAGTGGGCACCTTCTCAAGGAGCGGAGGCTATTAGCTACAGACTTCCCAAACCTCAGAAAGCGGGATGAGAGGAAATGAGAGCCAAGTTCCTTGGCCAGGCAACATTACCTTTCCCTGTGATTTCCACCTTTGTGAAATGATGAACTTTCAGAAGCTCTATTTCAGATAGACATAAGCAAGAGAGAAGAAATGCCAAACTTCACAGGTTTGATGAACCCAAGGAAAAGCCTAAGTGGGAGAGTGGGAGGGGGGTTTGTTGTTGTTTTCAGGAAAGTAGTAAAATATAAATGGTTCTACACTAATTTACACAAATTTACACAAGGGGGGGGGCACATTTGCTTTATATATTTAAATATTTATAAATTGTTTGCTTTATGAGGAAGGACTGAGGAATAATCCTGCCTTTGTTCTTTAAAAGTGTGATCAGCATTTCCTTCCTAAAGGGAGGCGATAAGCAACTGGGCATTCTTTTAACAAAGGCTGCAGCAGCCCATTGAAAGCCTAATGCCGTTAGGAGGAGGTCTCTTTTCCAGGGAAAAGTAGCATTAGGTCTTCAGTATTGATAAGGAAAAGCACATAAAAGGAATCATCTAATAGCAGAGACTGTAAATAAGAAATTTCAGAGAACTTAGAGCAAATGTTTCAGCAAACTGGAACAGGTGGTGCAATCTACATGGCAGTTTGAGCAGGTGAAAACACAAGCCATTCAGCAAGACAGTCACTCAAGTACGGTTCAAGAAGACATAAATAAAACTTTCAGAGGAAAAGGGGAAACCCCTTCCAAAATGCCTTTTACAAACACAGGAGTTTCCTAGGCAGAATCACAACAAACATGAGAAGGTGGATGGAGGTTTTCCCACTCATACAGATTATGTAAGAAAACTTCCTGGAAAAAGGACTCTGATATCCCAGCTTTCAAAGCAGACCATAAGCAAAATCCATTCGAGAACAAGCTATATCTATTTCCCAGGTGCCGCATCCAAAATTAGTATCTCTGAACAGGTTCAATCAAAGATTGTATATAACATTGTCATGGGGATTCAGAGGTAGAGGTGACCAGAATTTGTAAAAAGAAAAATGAAATAAGAAGAAAAAAAGGGTTTTTTAGGAGATAAATCTGTGCCCTCAACTAGTCAACAACTAGTGTTAAGCCTGATGTCACAAATAAGTTACATGGGTCAACCAAAAACGTAAACTGAGGCCCAGAGCATACACTGTAAACAATTCACTAGAAAATCACCACCAGGAGAGGATCCATAAGAAAGTACAAAATGGGCACTGGGAAAGCCTGCAATGGAAATTGTATCTAAAGCTTGGCAGTATGGAGACATACCTCCCTCTCATAGCACTGACAGCGCTGATCCTGTTCCTTTCTAAAAGGAAGGAGAAAATGGAATGAAGAAAAAAGGTCTATCAAAGCATTACAGAGATGGCCAGACTGGTATGGGCCTTTAGAGCTTTCTAAGAAAGAATGTGGTCACCTTGGTAGCTCTACAGAACCTAGGAAGCTAATTCAAGTGGGGAGAAAAGGGGGGGGAAGGGGTCCCCCAAAAGTGAAAGAGAACTTTCACACTAAATAGTGAACAATACTCTCAATAGAGTCACCTACTGGAATCTAGCAAATTCTGCTTCCAGATGAAAGGCACAGCTTTTATAACCCCACACAGGAGATACTACTATAACCATCTCCCATTCAGCACTACAGGGGTTTAGAAATCCTCTGAAAGAACAAGCATGAAAGGTGTGGTAAGTCTTAGTATGAGCGCAACATAAGATACCAGGAGACAACTGTTGCTCCTAGGTTTAAACTTTAAACTTCAGTGGGCTTAGTGGCATGGGTCTACTTCCCTAGATGCAATCAGTAGGAGTATGATTGACCAAGAGGAGAAAGTACTGAAAAAATAACCAAAATAATAGCTGAATTTCAGCTTTAAAGTGCACTAGCACTAGCCTAGCTCTTGGAGCAAATTCATAAATAACCTGTCCTCAGGATACCAAATCTCTTCAGGAGCTATTTCAAATAATTTTTGTTTAATCTCATTACTGATACCAGACCCAGGAGTAATTCTGGGGGTAAGACTTTCTTCTTACCCAAATAATTAACTAACATACCACTTTTTACCTTTTTTCTGCTTAATAGTTTCCCATTTCTTTCCATCCTGGTCCTAAAGCTCATGGCAAGCCCCCATTTCACGCATAACGATTATAATCCCATGGTTCACCCCAACACTCAAGCCAGTTTCCCCTCACTATGTGCACAGCACTGATGAATCCCGATATCCCCTGCTCGTTGCTTTGATTCCTCTGTTCCACTCTATCTCCCCCTTCCTCTGCTAGTCATGCACACACCTTTCCCACTGCACACCACACATTTCCACCTTTGTGAACGGCCCTCGGCATGGTCCACGCAGTCCTTCCCTCACTGCCTCTCCAGCCCCCGCGCTACAGTACTGCCTCATACCACGGACCAAGCTTCCCACTTCATCCACGATGGCCGCTTGCCCTTGCCACATTCGTATACACGTATATATCACACTTCCATAGCCTTTACACTCTCAGAAAATTTGCTAATTTAATGCCTAAAACCAACAGCTAAATAATAATTTTAAGAATCTGCTGAAATTTTCTATATCTTACTTTTTAAACTGTAATTTCATAATAAGCTATAGTTCTATAATTTAAGCCCTACATTACAATAATTAGGCCCATTAAACCACTGCTACTTTTATCATCTGACTTTGCCTTGGCCTAGCTGTGATTTACATTGTTCATCTTTAACTAGTTAAGCTCTCCAAACAGAGACATAGCTTTTTTTCAGTTCGGAAAAATAACTAGTAATCAATGGGTGCCACTAGAAATAGTTCCTGCAAAGTATTCTTAGGGTACTAAGCTATGATATTCCCTCATCTACAACTGCTTAAGTAGACGCCGGCGTCTGGGCAGAAATACCTCGCCTTCGACAGTCGCGTAACTCGGACACGAAGGAGATCCAGGATATTTTTGCTGGGTCTTACAGATCTGCAGTTGGAGGTAGATGGAGAGCCGCCTGCGCAGGAGCAGGACGTGCTCCTCAGGCTGCCGGGGCCGGCCAGGGACCCCAAGGCCCAGGTGGGTGTCAGAAGCTGGCTCCTCCCCGCCTCACCCCAACAGCCAGGTCTCCACCCTCCTCCTCCCCCCCTCAGAAATGGCTCCTTCCCTCCCCTCCCCACCTCAGCTGCCCTCCACCTTCCCCAGGGCCAGGCTAGCTGCCCGCCGCCATGCCCACGGCCCCTGCTGGCCCTCGTGGTGCCGTGCCGGGCCCCGTGTCCCAAGAAACACAACCCTAAGAGTTCTTACTAAGGGCCCTTGAAAGCCCCAATTTAAGCCAGTAAGTTGTTACACTCGTGCCTACAAACCTTGGCTGTCCAGCTCAAGCTGCAGCAGCCCGCGCGTTTGCCTCCACCTCCCGGGGCCGCGCGAGCCTCCAGCAGGCCCTCTCCCTGGGGCGGGGAAGAGCGGGGCGACGCGGGGCAGCCCGGAGGAGCGCTCTGCCGCCCTCCCGGCCCAGGACCTGCCCTGCACAGCTGCCTGCGTGGAGGAGTGCCGGAGGGGACCCCAGCCAAAAGATGCGAGAAGCTAGCTTCTGCCCGAGCATGCATGATTGAATGAATGGATATTTTGGAGAAGAGTTGGAATGGCAATTTCATATTATTCATTTGCCTCTGAGAGCGCTGTTTTTAACCATTCCAAATACTTTTTTTTTTTTTTAAACTCCTAAACAGCTTAAACAAAACATGCCCCTGCACTCTTTTTGCATTTTTAGCTGCTTGCCTGCAAGTTCTGTCACTGCAGCTGCCCAAAGAGGGTTGCTCTGGATTTCCGGGATGACTGGCACAGAACAAAATAAAAAAGATCTATCAAAACCAATACTAGAAGGCTGGACATTTGAATGCGATTTAGGCAACATCCTAGCGAGCCACAGAGGCTCTAGGGAGCAGGGCAAAGGGCTGCGCTGGCTGAGATATGTATTTGAGAAATATACATCAGAAAATGAAATATACAGAGCGACACCAGTGCAGAGCTGAACATCTGAAAACTGATGAAGTGGAGAGCTCTCTATGTAATGCAAAGCACCTGAATGATGTGTGTACACACAAAGATTTGTTCAGCTCTGCTCATATCCAGCCCTCTTGGACAGTTGGATTTGATTTGCCATTTTCCTGCCAAAATATTGTTGCTATACCTCAGCACCTGGCCTTCCTTCAAAGAGAACGCGTATGACTCTCCTGTCCTCACCTAAACCAGTCCAGAATACGAGTTCAGGAGAGGTTAAAGGGACCTTTTTTAATAGCAAACATGTTTCTAATAATTTAAAAGCCTAAAAAATAAAGCCTTACTGTTTCTTTTGAAAATTTCCACTGCTGCCATAGTTCTGTTCGTATATAGCTGTTTCCCCACCTATTTCTAGCTGAGCTCAAAATGAAGACCGCAATAATTGACCTATTTGTTTAGAGTAAGAGAGTCACACAATATGAAGCCAATTAACTCTGTCTGCACAGCCAGCAGAGGGAGGCAAAGAGTATAATTATTTTGCTTACATCATTTTAAGAGGCTTTTGAGGATTTCTTAAAGAAATGCAAAACTGGTTTCCTAAAAGATAATACTTTAAGATAATCACTTCCACTAAGGTTTTACAATAGCAAAGGTGATGTCAGATCATCATCATTATGGCCTTTATTTTTTCTCCTCTCTATCTCTGTTATGTTTTAAAGGTTTTAAGGCTTTTCTTGCTTACCTGTGATTTTCTCACCTAACCAGAAAGTCTTTCCACCTGCTCTTTAATTTTACTTTAGAAACTCAAACCTTGTTTCTCTCTAAAGAATCTATGGATAATCCGGTGAATCTGAAAGTACAAACAACCGGTACTACAGGTACAAGTAACTTGGAGGTAATACTAAAGCACAAGAGTTTTCTTCAGTTTGTCAAAAGCCAGCTATACTTTTAGACAAAAAGATCAGAAGGGACTGCTCTCTCTAGAGAGGACTCACCACCCTCTTTCTAGCCACATGTCTCCAGCCCAAGAAGAACAAAAAGCATAAACAGGATTGAAATTTCAAAATTAAAAAATTAAATGGCGAGAGAACATTGGCAAGTGAAAGGGATGAAAGTGAAAAATTCAGGTATTCTTACACTCTTCCCATTAGCAGTAACAAAACAAACAAACAAAAAAAAAGGACAAAAGAAGGCTCTAAATTTGCAAACCTATCAGGAAGCTTTGACAGTCCCCAGAGAATTCAAACTACCTGTGTCCGGGAAGTGAGCAAGTTTAGGGCTCTTTTCTCCTTCATTCCATTCATCTTTGGATTTAAGCCTTAACTGATGCTATTTCAAAGTGTCATTTTAAGATTCATATTACAAACTGGAAGAGCCCTCAAGGATCACAAAGCATGATCATGTATGGCCATGCTGTTTTTCACCTCTTTAGCCGGGAGTTGTCACTCTGAAATCCTACAGATGTGCTAACAGCTGCAGAGGTGGGTGAGGAGCAGGAGCTTGGTGCTTGCTGGAGCCATGCCAAGCAAGCATTGCCTACAGCACTAATGAGGGGGGAATGGCCAAGAATGGAGAGATCTCAATTCAGAAAGAATGGAAAGAACGGCACAGGCTAACCTGCCATTCCTATACATGGAGTTCACACGGGTCTAAGCCCACAAGGCCAAACTGCATTTGTAAAAATGCAGTTTTTCTCTTTCCAAAGTAATTTAAGCTACAAGTAAATCCTCAAGAGCAAAAAGATGCTCCAAGCAACGTCAACAAAGCTCAAACTCTAGTGCAAATTGCACAGAGGTGTGAATAGGACTTTTTATGTCTTTTCAGACATTAAAATATCCCTAACAATGAGTATTTCCAAGCTCAGAGTCCTTTATGAAAGTGCTACACCTTTTTCTCCCTATGCCCTGTGCTTAGACTAACAGCAGTGAGTAGCTGCATAGGTTTGAAGCATGCCTTCTTTGTACAAATGGGCTCATATTACTTCTGCAGTCTGGGTTCTGCAAGCATCACACCGTTGTAATTCACTTCCAGAATATGGCCCACTGGGCAAAATCTCAGTTAAACTAGTGAAAATCTTGAATAAACCCTTGGAAGCTAAAACTAATCACCACTTTAGAAATCTAAAGGTGCTGAGCTTCTCTGGTTAATAATAAGCTTTTTAAGAAAAAGGTATCAATCTGTATTTAACCAATAGACAGGAACTGGTCCAAAAAGAGTCTTTCCAATCCATCAGGTAATGAATGCCTATTAAAAAACTATAAATAAGCATTCACCCGAGAGCTTGGAATGGCACTTTGAGAGCTTTTCTGGTCACTCAGGTAAATAATGAGTTTTATATAACCTTTCAGCAAAGATTTTTTTTGTAAATGAGGAGTTGAAATGCAGAAAAGCTTCTGATTAATGTTAAAGTTGAGGTGCAAGCCAACGCACAATTGGGAAATCAAAGTTAAAGCTGGCATTGTTTTTCACGTGCATTGTTTCCCCCACAAGCTCAGAGTTAAAGATTGTGTTATCTTTACTTTGACTTGTTTCTGATAGTTTCAATTTAAGATTTTATTTATATATGGCATTTAAGTTGATGAGCATTTTGTACGTTATCTGCTCACGCGGCAGACACTAAAGTCAATAAGAACTGTAAAAAAGGGCAGGACATAGGCCCCTAACTAATGTGCAGTCACCAGTAAAAATGACTACAGTGGTCTCTCATTACAGTCCCCATCAAATCTATAAGCACTGTGCTTGCTCAAATCTTGAGAGAAAGGAAAAAAGGAAAAGAAAAAAATAAGAAAAAAACTTCTTGGTATTTCATTTTGTTGATATCTAATACTCTCCAATAAAATAACTCTTACCAAATATTTTGAGCTTTCTTGACAACTAAGAAAAAAATATACCCATAAGAGATTCATCAATTATCTTAGCATCAAACAACAAATGGCAACAAGAATGTATGACAAAATTAAATGTAAGCCCTCTCCTGGATAACAGTACAGCCTTCTCTACAGACTTGCTTATCAGCCATCCTCAACACCTACCACTCAAGGATTAGAAGAGAAAAAATGGGTTTCACACCCTGACAGCTAACAAACTTCATTTCTTATGGACTCAGAGAATGAAGATTATACTATAAGCTTAAGGATGAAAAAAGGAAACTTCTCCCACCTATAACCATGGCAGTGCTTCACAGTGGGACAGACACTTGAAAAGGCTAAAATGCAAAACAAGAGGGGAAAAAAAGTGTACAGCGTTCTTATTCAGTAGAGATCTTTCCTGACCCTCATACTTCTAAAGAAATATATCCTTCCAATTGTTTCATATTGTGTAAAAACACATTTTTTGCATTTATTAATAATTCAAACATGTTGTTGCTTAAAAAAAATTATCCACATCATGTGTTCATAGTTTCCATATACATATGTCAAACTTTATTTTGTTTTACCATTATAATCTATGAATGGATTTACCCTTTGTTTCTGTTTTCAAATCTCTGAGGAATGTTTGATTAGGTAGGAGGGTTTGTTTTATGCATTACTTGTTCATCATTGCACAAGTGCACAGGCTAAACAAAGTTGGCATACTTCATACTGATTGGTGGAAACAGCGTAGTTAAACAGTGTAGTTAATACAAGGGAATGAGTAATTTCTCACCACAGCTAATCAGCTGCGCAATAGCTATGTATCAGAGAATGCAGCTATATATCAAAAATGCATTTTAAGGTAGTTTGAAGCATACATGATATCTAGTACTATCTGTTACAATCATTTCAAATTAATACGCTCCTCCTGTATTTATCTAATATAAGGAATTTTGTGTGCAGCAACCTATATGCATAACTGGCAAGAATGCTAGAAATTATCAAATAAGCAGCCAACACCAAGAATGTTCAAGCTGGTATATAATGGAAGATATGTCCAAGTTGTTCCAATTTAACAACGTCAGGTGAAAAAGAAAAGCAAGAGCAATGAAGATGACAAAACAGCTTCTGCTTCACTGAAGAACTTAAATCAATTTCATAATTCTGTATCTATCACTCTGTATATCTATTACTAAGAAATAACAAGATAAATACACTGTAATATTATTTACCAGATGTCTTCCACATTAAAGCTTTTCCATCCTTTTGTGATGAGCAGTACTTCACTGTGACTTGTAAACCTGTCATTCCTGAAGAACATATTTTTAACAGTTCAGCATCGATGCAATTTCAGAATGCTATCCCTCTGTAAGAAAACAAAGTTGGGTTCAGTAGGAGTTAACATTAACAATTCAAGAGCCTGCAAAAGAAATTAGAAACATGAGTCCTCCATAACGATGATAAAATCAAACTGGCAAAAAATTGTATTCTCAGATGTCATAGCAAGAAAAAGGATGAATATATGCAATCAAAGCTGTCTCCTAAATTTCAAGTGCATGACCAGGATTCTCAGGAACTTGCTGCTAGACGAAGCTGAATTAGAAATCTATCAAGTAATCTCACTACTCCATACCTGCACATGTAATGCAAACTTTGTGAAGTCCACAATTTCACCCTACTAGACTAATCTGAAGCCCACTGTGATTATTCCTCCGAATTTGATGAGTTTTGGATCAAGCCTTTTGAAGATAAGCAGTGAGCTGGAAACAAAATGATGCCGTAAATCAGAATGAGTGGTATGGAATTAAGTATTTATATTATAATATATTATAATTCCATTATAATATATGGAATTAAGTATTATAATATAATATAGCTTTTCATAGTATATTATGCTATGGTTATAAAAATAAAACAAAAACACCACAACTATTGATGTTTAAACAGTAAAACATAAAGGGAAATATATACAAATATTTGTGTTATTAAGGAATTAGCAAAATTGCAGAGTTTCACTTTCTTAAAAATATAGGCTCTATTTTGACATCCACACTTAAGGAAACACTTTAGCTCTGATAAAACCAAATAGATAATTAAGATTACAATATTAATCGTACCCTTAACATAGGTAAGTAAACTTGGCAAGAAAGTTCTAAGGAGTTAAAGCAAAAAGGCAATAGCTAAGTTAACTGAGTAAATTGGCAAGGAGCAATTTATTGTATATACTGACCCCTTTAACTTGTTTTAAATGTCCAGATTGGAACTACATAGATTAGTTTTCATTACATGATACATTAAATTATGAGAATAAAAGAATTCCTCTCAGAATCTGCTTTCCAGGACAGGTAATGGCGCTTACACATTAACTGTCCCATAATATTTTATAATAGTGTTTTGAAATTCACAGATTCTGTAGCAATTCCTAAGGGAAACAGCAGTTACTGGAATATCTGTAGAAAGTCAACACGAGACACACAAACACAGTCACACTGAACTTTGTTAACAAACACAAACACTTCCGCAGAACATTTTGGCTTTGGGAATTCACAGTGCTCTAGAAGAGATCGGCTCCTGCAAAGAACATCTCCAAAGCGCCACGATCCACCAAAGCGCCACGATCCAAAGGTGTGTGGAAGTCTACCCACAGTTCCACACAAGTACATCTCAGAGACATATATGGGTAAGAGACAAGCGGGAGAGGCTGAACATGGTTGCTCTACTGTTCATCTGAGAAGCTACACGCTTACGAGAAGCGCTCAGCATGTTCCAGAATGACTTCTGGATAGAGCCAGTTACTGCCAAATCTTGACTGAAATAACTGTGACGTAAAAGCTGACATAGATGTATAGCCCATAGGGAGTTGTCTGACTGTATCAGTTTTTAATGCATCTTTCAGTTAAATCATAGACCCAAATGCTAAATCCAGCACTCAGGGACATCAAGGGAATTGGTGACATTCCTCAGAGGACTCAGTGTCCATAAACTAATGGATGGATAAAGTTGATCTCAATATTTAGTTTCTCATTTGCCACAAATATTATATTGATGATATTTTATTTAACTGTTTCACAGTACCATCTATGTGAAAATTTAACAAAATAGAAACTGCTCAACCAGAAATATACTACAATAAATATTGGGGATATGTACATAATTAAAAAATAGACATTGCAGAAGACCATAATATACAATGATATAGAAGTTCAGCTCTTTCAGCTCCCACTAAATACTGTCAAGCATCACAAAGTTCTGAGCCAGAACCAACTGAAAACAATGGAAAGATTTCCATTCATTTTAATAAGCAATGAATCAGATCCATAAAAATGAACCAAACTAGTAACATGCTGTTGCTCCGAGTTGCTCCTAGGGGGAAAAAACAAAACAAAACAAATAAATCTCATTCCTAATCTCATAATCCTAAAAGGTACATGGCAAAAACAAGAGAAGGGGAAGACTTCACATGTTGATAAACTGTTAGTAACTCACTCACAGGTAGTAACAGCGCAGAACCAATGGTCAGTAATAAATAAACCTTGGGAGGTTCAGTCTGGATATGGATGTGGAAATTTAGTTCAGCTACCTACCAGAGCACACTTGTCTAAGCATCCCCAGGGGCATTTCACCACTGTTCATCATGGTACCTCCGGAGGAGGGAGAACAGCCCCTGCCCATCCTGAACCTGCGGGCAGCAAAAAGCCATTGCAGTCAGTAGAGCTAGCAGCAATTAATTTCTTCTCGGGCTGTTGTGTGCCTTAAACACCACCAGAGTTTAACCACAACCCCGTGGCGGTCCCCCAGCCCAGCAATGCCACTCCCTCCTGGAGGCTCCATCCCTTTCTCCTGTGTCCACCATACGCCATTCCCAGCCCTTCTCCCTCCCCCAAGGAGGGCAGCCACCACAGCAGTGTGGTACCCGCTCGCCTCGTAATCATCACCACAGATTGCCTAGACAATGTATTGGTTAATAGGCCAACACCAAAGCATTAATAAAGACAGTGGAATCAGATATAGAGCAGGGACATGGGGGTTTCATAATATAAATGACTAATTTCCAAAATGGGAGAGAACTAAAGTACATTTTCACATTGTGCTTTATGACACCTACAATATCTTGGGCCAACAAATTAAGACTGACATTTAAAAATTACTAAGAAGCCTATTTCTACTGTCAGTGCAGGCCTAGGGCATCGATCATTGTTGGTGAGAACTGAGCACACACGCTGAGGGGAGGAGAGACCCTTAAAGATTTGAACACAAAACTCTTCTACAGATAATCTAAGGAAACATGAGGAACCATATCCCACTGAATTCACAATCATCATTTTAAAGCCACAAATCAGGTGTATTTGCTATTTGCATCTGCGCTAAGTTATAATAATAGGCCATAAGGAGAAAAGAAAAAGCATAGGAGGAAAAAGATGCTGCTCTTCCAAACTTAGTGTATCATCACAAATCTGTTAACTCTGTGTAAGAGGCAACCTAAGGGTATCAAGTTTAAAAAGCACAGAATCAATAAAAAGTCATTAAAAATCAATGTATGAACTGGTTTGCATGCCCTCAGCCATCACTCCTAGGCACTAATGCTCTAATAATTCTAAATTGATATGCACAGAATATGCCAATTTAAATTTATTGGAGTACTTCAAATTTTTAAGTGCTTAACTTTGGAGAAGATTAGCTTTATGGGGCCAAAGCAGTGTAGAACAATCAGAAATGTTTAGAATGCCTTACATTTTCAGTAATTTGAAAGAGATTAAAGGACTAGCCTTACAAAATTAAGAATGATTTAAAAATCATTGGATCACTTCAAATTGCTAGAAACGCTTGAGTCACAAATAATATTGGTATATAGTACACATGCAGTGAAGGGGGTCTATTCTCACATCAATGCACAAATGAAATCTCCAATAGCATTAGACAGTTGCCCATGTATACACCAAAGACAAAAGCAGCCCCCTGAATGTGCACGAAACATGCAGTAATTTCAGGTGCAAAACAGAAACCATTACTACCAAGAAGGTCCAAAGTCTTTCCAGTTTCAATTAATGTCAAAATGTGATACAACTTGAAATCAACTTTCTGGTTAAAAATTCTAATTGATCTTAATTTTTCTGTTAGACAATAAAACATGTTGCAAAAGACTCCTGTGGAAGTATGTGGAAGTATATAGAAATCCAGACCGAAGATCAAGCTGTGGATCCAAACACAGAGCGGACAAGAGCTGCAAACTCGGGCGCTACGGGGAGAATCCCAACGCCCTGGAGACCTTGAGCTGCTCACGATCCTGCTCATTTCAGGATTTTCTCCTATCAGTTTAGGAATCTTCTATACCTCTCTGATACTGAGATATTGGCTGTATCCAAAGTCTTGTTCTGGGAGGTCCTCTGAGCACAGCACCTCCTGTCCTTCTTGAAAGTAACTGCACAGCTACACTGACCTTTTTTTTTTTTTTTTTTTTTTTTTTAAATTCACTCCTGGAAAATACACCTAGAGAGGAAAATTTTAAGTGTGACATTAACAGCTCATTACAGCCAAGATAAAAGCTAAGAGAAACGAAGACATTAAAAAGGGTTAAACTAAAATAATAAGCTATTAAGCCTATTAACAGTTTTAAAACATCATTGTTTGTTTATGGCACAATAGAGCTTAGCCTTTTATATGCGTTTCATTTGTACATTTTACTTATTCTGTTACTATTTAACAATGCCATGAATCTCTGATTTAAATCCCCTCAGTAAAGTACTGATAATTTAATCCAAATCTACTAACCCTACTTTTAAAATAATGTCACAACAAAACAGAGGTTAACATTTCATAACTACAAACTGCAAGTGTAAAGGCTAAAATTTTATGAGGGCCCTCAAAAATAATACTCATTTTATTAAGTAGAGCATTTACAGAATTAATCTCATGTCTTCATTCCGTATTTGTTTGGAAGATGGGAGGCACTTTAAAAACGCTTCCATTTTCTCACCTGTCTAAACCAGCAGGAGCTGCTGCGCAGCTGCTTTTGCCTCCGCGCCTTGGAGCAACGGCATGGAGGCCACCACGCGCCTGGGAGCCTCTCCTGCAGGTGCCTGGTGACACCTCCCCAGAAGTCCAGTCCTGAGCTCAGGACAGCGTGCTCGAGTGGCCAAGCCATAACAGAACCATCTTATTGATGTTGCAACAATTCTGGCAGGAGCAAACAACCAACATTTTATGGGTTTTAGTTTATAATTTAACTTTTTTCACAACACTATTACTCACTGCTGCTCCTCTGCAATTCTTTTCCTACATATTATCTTGCACTTCACAGATCTTAGCTGAGGGAGGGGGGGGGGGGGAGAACTTTTATCCAGTGAGACACTTTATCAAGAAAATTCTACAAGAAATTGGTTGTTACCTGCAGATAACAACTGGTTTGTTAGTTAATGGCTAGAGGCATAGCCAAGGCCAGTTAATGCTCCAGCTGTCCAGTCATTAACTGCAGTAAAGACTGATTTTGAGGAGGTTATTGCTGTGATAAAATATCCTCAAAAGATTATAACAGCAATAGTGTACGAAAAAAAAAGTATTAGTGGCTATAGTGTGACTGAATGGCTGCATTTGAAAAATTGGTCATTCCCTGGCGGTTCATAACCGATTTTCCACCAGTCAAAAAGCAAGTTGTGCTCTGTTAGGTTTATTGTACAAGGCAATAAAAATATTGGCCAGGTTAAATTGTCAGCGTGTTATGACATTAACCATTCTTTTACTGTGCTTAATTTAAGTGTTACTATGATTCATTATGGAAGAAAACTGTCCTTTGCAAGTAAATAGGCATTTCAGCACAGAGAACAGATAGCAATAATAAATCTCAATGCAAAATTAAATTTCATTTGATGGCTGTTTTCTCCATTTATAATGATTGCATTTTTTTTCTTTTTTTTTTTTCTTCCTAGAAAGACTTCAGAATTCTTGGCTATTTAGTTTGCAAGATTGTCTTCCAAAGTTTGCATTATTGATGTGATGCCTGGCAGCAGGACTCTAGTTAAGAGTATGACAGCATTTCCATTAAAAAACCTTTTTGATGGTTAACTTGGCCATCAAAAGTCGCCTTGTGCTTCATTTGGCATGCAGATTCCCAGCCCACAGTTCAGCAGACCTGAACCACGTGAGCTGTTCCCATCTAATTCTCTCTTGGTTAAGGTTAGAACTGCACATGCAAAAATGTGCACATGCAATTTCTGCGCACGTGATTCTGTAAATCTGGACCTGTTTGTACTAAATTACAGGAAAATATGCAAAGTCCTGCAGATTTCTGTGTTAATTTGCATGCTTTTATCATAAAGGCAATGTGCTATCACAGTAATCTTAATACACATTGACAGAATACACCATAACCACTCCAAAAAGCCATTAGGGTTTATTTTATAAACGTATAATAAGAATTCTAGGCAGATTCAGCATTGCATAACTCAATTTTTTTTTATTATTATTCACTGACACCTGTAACAGAAGTGGAGCCATTGAACTTTAAATGGCTAAAGCATCAGACTAGGGTTTTCAACAGAATCCAGAGCAGCTAGGCGGATTATTTCCGCTGAAATGTTAATGGTTACCTAATTTCAAGACATTCCTCTGAAGAGTCCTGTCTAAACAATCCAATGAACAAATTTTGCTGTGATTTATTGACATCAGTAACATCCTGGGTCCACTGAATTTAAGCACGCCAGGGTTTTCACTCCAGCTCCAAGAACACCTGACTTAGAACAGTGAGTTCTGCCCATTATTTGGAGGGATTTTACAGGCAGAAATCATGGTACAGTTTATCCCACTGTATCAAGGCTTCTCAGCAGTCTCCTAGCAGTCGCTTACCACATGTCCCCTATACACTGTAATAGTTTACTGGGATCTCCACAGTTAAGGCTGCCTTTAATTTCCTGGTAATTCTTAAGGGACTGCTAATGTTAAAAAAAAAAATTAATATTAGCCATCCTCAGCAGAGAGTGAATTGTTAACTTTTTTGCCATGCCGAAGAATTACATTTAATGATTATGCCCAGACTGTTAAAAAGTAGCCTAAAAACAGCCTCCAATCACAGTCACATACAGCCTTCATAAGAACCTGCTTCAATAGTACTAACACCAGATACGCATCAAGACTTTCATCAATGTGAACTGAAGTTAGTGCACCAAAATGGCCAAGAATGTATACAAAGGCACAAACAGACCACGATTTCTGAAAGGCAAGACCTGAAATCAGTGGAAAACGAGCATCAAGTTCACTAGGCAATACCGAAACATTTGTCTGTTTTAATCAGATTGTATGTGATGACTCAGTGATACAGCAGTATACTGCGGTAACCAAAAGCTTCTGCATGTGCATGGACAAACCCATGCGCTATACATACATATATATACACAAATACTCAAACACACACATGTTCATGAGTGGACAAAGTACTAAACATATGCTAATATGCAGAAGCACGTTCAAGCAAGCATTATTAATCACACTTTAATCATGGGAAAACTTCTGCACAGAGGGGTTAAGTGACTTGTCCAACGCCATACAGCAGATCAAGGGAAATGCCAGAACAGATCCTGTGGGCCGCAGTCGAGTCTTTGGCCCAGTCACTAACTAAATCCATATCATGTCTCCCTGCACTGCCAATCACATTCTCTCCTTAAAGCACAGCACAACTCGGATCCAGTATAAGCCATGCTGCTGTGCATAATCAGACACACAATCTATGAACGAAATGTATGTCTTATATTTAGATCTGCACAAATGCTGAAACTTCAAAATACAGTTTAGAAGGGCTTCCAGTACATCTGATGCCACAGGCATCACAGCACTGCTTCTGGACTTACCAGCTGCTGCTCTAAGGCTTGGGCCAACTGTTGCTGCCAAAGGATACTCAGATGATGTGCAAAACTGGAAAGTGGAGAAAAGAGTTATTCGTCATCTTTGATGTTGGAACTTCAAGGGAAGCGTGGGCTCCTCTCCCAGCCATCAGCATTCTCAGACACCATCCCTACCTTGATGTTTGGCCTGCTGTTCTGATGGCTTGATTTGATTTTAGGCATTGGTTGGCTGTAAAAGGGTTATAAACATGGCATACTAAATCACCCAAAAGGAGGAATACACAAGTATCTTTATGTGTCTGTTTTCTATTGGATTCCAACCCTTTCCAGATGAAGTTACAAATGGATTATTTGGCTTTTTTTTTTTTTTTTAAACTCTTAAATACGACCTTTTATCATAAAGTGATTCCAGAGGGCTTCCAGATGATTTGCCATTATTTCAGTGCTGATGGCATACAGCCACTGCTAGTGTGAAGGGCAGAAGCCTTCAGGTCAAGAACCATGATGCTTAATATTACAAGGAACAAAGCTGGTCCCAGTGTCCTTGGATGGAATCTTTTACGTTACCAAAAGGTGCAAGAAGAATTCATATGTAGAATATCAATATTGGCTTAGTTTTAATGTTGACATTTCAACAACGTTTTGCATAATTTTAAAACGGAGGCTTAGGGGGAAGGGGAAATGAGCGCACTACCAAACTCCTTGTAGTCCATCCTAACAAGTTTTATTGCTGACTCTAGAACAGATAAACTTTTGGCCCTTCTAATCTCACTTGAGATTCTCCACAGTCATCCTCCAAACTGTGAAAGATCCAGGCATTTCTCCTGCAGGCACATCTCTCTGTACTTTGGACACACTGCAGGACATCGGTGCTGGTAGCACCATTTATTCTTTTCTTGCAACAGTCATATTGCTTCTGGGCTAGAAATCCATGTATCCCCTTGAGAACAAGTAAGAAAGCACTCACCGTTTCCAAATGAGGACATGCACTGGCACCAGCACCAGTTCTGCTCCCCGTATCTGCTCAAGATCAAGCAATTTCTCTACACTGCCCACCAATAAAGACTGGCTCTTCGTCCAAATGCTTTGTGAAATCTATATTAGACAAAGTCTTGCAGTTCTTTTCTACTGTCAAGAGAAAAGAATAGTCAGGCTCATAGTCAAAATCACCTTCAGCCAAACCCCCACTGTCAGACAAGTGCATCATCATGGATTTTGGATTGATGAACTACTGTATTTTAGTTTTTCTGCCAAAGCAACACGGGTCTCATCAGCAGGAAAGAGAATAGAGTGAGACAAAGAAGAGAGGCAGCACAACACACTACGCCTATGCAAGGGCTGCCAACACAGAAAAAAGGGCACTCTCTCGAAGGGCAAAGACACAGATGTATTCGAAGGGCAGGCAAAGGCGTGAGAGAGCAGAACGGAGGTGGTGCTCAGAAAGGCATGTTAACAAGTAACACTTCTGGAGTTTTTTGTGGAGAGAAAACGGCAGCAGGGATTCAGCAAAAAAAGGTAAGTTTTATCATGTATGCACCGAGACGGTAGAACCAGCTTTAACAATTTTCTAACAAGGGGCCCATTACACAGACAGCTGAAGTGACACGAACCACAAACGCTTCCAGGGAGCGTGCTTTGGAGGCAACTTTGGTTTTTGGTTTTCTGACAAGCACCTGTACTAGATGCTAGCTTAAAACTACATATTCCTCTTTCTCTTTCATGTCAAATGCTGCAGAGGAAGGGAGAACAGAGGAGAGGAAAGGATCGCAACTTCAAAAGCCCCTGGCTGCTTTGGTTTGTCCAAATGGCGTTTCCCAGGTGCACCGTTCTCCAGCAGCTTCCTAGCTAAGGGGTGCTCAACCAACCAAGCTCAGAGACAGGTATTTTTGCTAGAGGGAAAATCTGTGACAAAGAACTTCTGACTTCTCTGGTGGGCTTTGAGGGAGAGCACACAAAGATGAAGAGATCACGTCCCACTACACGCAGCAGTGCTCCCACGGGAAACGAAGAGAACTGCTACCCGTCCTTGCAATTATTTGCCGTTCCACATAGAGAAGAGGCCAGATAGCTCTAAGAGAGAGCATCAGACCACAGCCTGCTATTTGTATGCTCACCCTGACGCCCAAGTAGAAGAGCAGAACCTGAATCCAGATGTGGCCAGCACTAACCTTTTTCACAGAAAATTATTTGACAGATCAAGGAACATTTCAGTTCTACACAGCCTCATATTTCAATACACTTCCAAGCTGTATATCACTCTGCACTATAACAGAGACAAACTAAGTTCAACCCTGTGTTTTAGAAAACTACTTAATCGTACACTGCGTTACAATTTTATAATTCACATCTATTTGTATGATAACCGTTACATTTCAGCACTTATGCTCCTTCAAACCAGGTTAAGAGGAGTTTAGTTTTAGCACGTACCAGTCTCTTACACACATGTGCACATACACATGCAACTATATAGTTTGTAGAGGAAGAGAGGTTTAAGACAGAAAACTTAAAATTTGTTTAAGACTTAAAGAGTTTAAGCCAGATTTATTTGGGTGACTAGCACGTCTCATATCTAAGGGATAAATATTTTCTCCTTTTTTAACACCATCTATTCCCTTTGATTTTGTCACACGTGTTCTATTTAACTAATGGAGTATAAATACCAAAACAATGGAATATCCAGGCTTAACTCAGCAAATGCCATTAGATTCTGTGCAGGCATGTATAGAAATGGCACAAAAAACACTTTTGGGTTCTTAAGGATCATTTCCAATGATTCATTTTCAAAACTAAGGGGATTTTTAATACTTGAAAAATTCAATATATTTCATAGAGTCATTACATTTTGTACAGTTCTGAAATAATGCCAATTTTGCAACTTAATTTGTTAAAATGATAATAAACGAGAAGGCTGTCACTTGATGGAGAAAAACTAGCTCTTTTTTCTGTTATCTGTTTTGCTGTAAGGTTAATTCTTTATATTCTATATTTAAATTAATTTGGATTTCTTCTATAAAAGAGGACTTACTATATTACAGAATTAGTAAAGAAATGGGCAAAAAAGGCAGGAAGCGAATTAGGCGGAGGGAAAGGGTAGGAAGAGATCAATTAATTTTTTTTTTTTTTTGGTCAAAAATCAGATATGCACATATTTTAGTTTGGAGAGCATATGCTGCTCTTGATGTGGATCCAAAACTGAGCCAGTGCATCAAGCAACATAAAACCAGCTCTGTAATTATTAGCAGAGACATATTCGTGAAGGCCATTTCCTGTAGCAAATGCCACTTTTATTTTCTTTCCTGTATCCTAATAGAATCCCCTTAGCGCAGAAGAAAGAGAATAGACAAAGTTACAGCTTGCCTTTAAGTAACAAGCCATGACTGACATTGCTTTTTTCACCAATTACCACACACCTTGGAAAGTCCTGGAGGGCATGTGGCCTGCTAGATGGGCTGAAGGTGCTGTCCCTTTTTATTGGCCATGTTCACTAGTTTCAAGGAAAGCATGGAAGAAAGCAAAATTTCTCAGTGGACCCAATCTCTAATCATTTTTTGGCCTGGATCAAAACACAGAAATCTGCATAAAGCATGAAAGTATCAAGGATGGCAAAGCCCATCAGTAAAACGTATTGAGACATCTCCCACGCTGGACTACAAAATAAACTGGGCTTTATTAGCAGGATGTGCAAAGACATTATAACCCACAGGAACCAACAAAGTGGAACTTGACAGCAAGGAATAAAGCTTGCAGTAGTTCCACATAAAGCCATAGAAAAGGTATTTGGGGACAGAGGGGAGGAAGAGACCTAATGGTTCAGTCTTGATTTGAGAACTCCTGGACTTCTCACTTTTGGGGACATTTTTGCATTGGAGCCAAAGGAGGAGGAGACAAATGACTAGCTCAGGAGAGGATCAGAAGCAAATTAGTTACTTAGGTAACTGTTTGTAAGGTAGTGAAGGGAGAAAAAGGCAGCAGGAAAGTCAGTATTTGCTAGAATAAGAATAAAACCATTTCTGTGGCAAACCAGGGACAGACGCCAATTCTTGGTGATTAAAAGGCCAAATTATTTCTTCAGGACTGTAAGTATGTGTTTGTATCCGCATCTGGAAGACCATTTTCCAGCACTTAAGTCTTATCAGACAGATGGCTTTTTACTTTTGCAAATCTATATGAAGATGAATATATAAGGACACCTATAAACAGCTAGTCGATGTAGCATTTTTAGGAATATTGTCAGAGTGAATTTAAATGTCACACAAAGCATATATTTCCACCAACTATAGCTTTATGCTGTTTGTTACCATGTGCTTCTCTTGCTGTCCTATTTCTTCTTAAAGTGGGGAGTGGGAGGATCAAGACATCTCATAAAAAGCCAAATTATCTTTCTTGATTTCTTTCTTCACAGGGGCACAAAAGCTCCCAAGTCCATTGAGTGTTACCAAGATTGCTATAAGAAATTACCGTATTGGGAAGCCTACATCAACACATCTGATGCTACCCCTCCCCGTTCCCATGCCATTTTTGTGCTGCCTGTGATGCCTGCAGTAAATAGATGCCACAGGAGATGCTGGTCTGACGTTGGTGTGGACCTCATGCCCCCGGAGGTCTGCAAAACGTGGTGGCGATTTGCCAACAAGAAGAAACAGTGATAGCTGCTCCGTGTGACCTTCAGGCTCACTGCTGAAAATCCTTTGCATTAGGATGACCAGAAAGAGGTACTCACTTTTTAAGGTGAACTTGCTTCATGCATCTTGGCTCCAGTGAGGGAAAAAAAGATCTGCCGATTTATGCTTCTAGGACCTCCAACACCCGGAAGAGCCATAATCCTTTCTTTTTTCATGATGTTTTGATCTACAGGGCTCTGAAGAGCCCAGAAGGATCCCTGCTATGTCTGGAATTACGTTTATGTTAGTGCAGGAGAACTCCTTCTCCAATGAAAATTCTCTAAACGAATCAAAATGAGAACACAACACTTTTGCTGTACTCAAATTACCTCCAAAATTTGGAAAATGGTTAGCTCTTAAAAAGCAAAAACTTTGAAAATTGCGAGATCCATTTTCACACTTTCTAAATTGCAATTTAATATTATTTACACTATGGAAAATCCCCACAGCCCCCATAGGCCCAGAGGGACAGTGCATTACTCGTGGTACAAGCGCACATACGGAGATACGACCCTTGCCCCAGCAAACTTTTTATCAGCCCCTAATTAACCTCTTCCTGATCCTTGAAGCCAGAATAATCAATGGGTCTCTATTCCGACTTTAAATCCTGTCCATTGGGGGAGAAGGATTTATGGAAAAATTAAAATTATTTTTAAAATCTGACTTCTAAATTACCTCCTATGCGAGACAGCACTCTAACAAACAATACTAGGTCTGCCAAATCACTCTTGCTCTAAATAATCAACTCTCCTTGTACAGCATCTGCTGTTTGAAAGGCCTTTCATTTGTTTTTACTATTATGAATAGTCAAGAATTCAATATCACACGAATGGGAAGCTTCTAGAAAACTTAAATGTGTTTCACTGTGGCTTGATGAATGGCCGACTGTTGCATTGTTATAAAAATATACTAATATACTAGAAAAATCTAACTTTATCGTGATTAACCCCCATGCACAGGGTTGTACAGGAATATTCTCCACCCTGAAGGAAACGTCTATTGATGTATCGGCTAAAAAAGCTAGGATTTTCAAAAGGCCCATTGACTCTCAGTGTAAATTCAACACTTAACTAACCTCAGGCACATTTGAACATCAAAATTCCAAACTCATTTCTGTACAAAGAGTGTCTCCAAATCCAAATTGAATTGGTAGAACCCCCTATGGCAGTTCAACCCGTAACGCCTTCCTCTACTCTGTGATAATCTAAGGATTGCTTTTGTTTGAGTAAAGGAGACAAGAAAACACTCTTTATGAGCACTCTCAGCTGTTCAGCAGGAGGACAGAGCCGGCTGCATGTATTGCCGGATGAGTACTTGGGAAGCACAGCACAGGAGAAATAGGATGACATTAAGGGCAGTGACTGGGTAAGTGTAAGAGCAGGTATGAAAGGAGAGAGGTGGTGTAATTAAGGGATGAAGTGAAGTAGTGGTGCCCAATGGATTTTAGATAATAGATGTCATTAAGGGTGATTCAGAAGATTGAATCGTACAACACAAATCAGTGTGGAAGCTGTGGAACAAACCAAGTATAGAGAAGCATCACTCCTCTACTTACAGTAGAGAAGTGTTGGTGTGCTTTGTGCACTGCCATCTCTAGAAGGGGACTGAGCTAACAAGAGAGATGATTAGTTTTCTGGGGGTAAAGGTTAAGGATGTTAGCAAGAGGGTTGGTATGTTATAGTCAAGAGAAAGGGGAATGAATCCTGTATTTGTGCATGTGGAAATTAAATGGTAACAGAAAGGCAGCGAGAGATATTTCAAAAGAGGCTGGGACTTGAAAGGAGAGAGAAAACTACAGTTTTGGTACTGCGTTAGTTCTTCATAAAAACGCCTAAGTAAATCTTGGCAAACTTGCCTACACAAATGGCTTTTTGGTTGGCACAATTTGCAAACGTTAGATTAAGACTGTGAAATTTAACTGGCTACAGCTTCAACTTACAGCAGAATATGGCAGAGAAACCTGGGGCACCCATGGGCAGACAGCACATTACATCATTTTGAGGCAAATCTCATTTTACAGGGCACCTTTGTACTTCAGGCTAATACAATGCACTACAAGCAGCGTGTCAGACACCGGTAGGAAAGCTGGTGGCAGCCCACGACAGCTATCATGTGCTCAGCAATGTGTGTTGTATCATGGACATCAACATAATTTATAAGAGCAAGGTAATTGTTGGCTAGAGAAGTGCAATAATCATCTCCCTTTTCTGAGGAGATTTTATTGTCTCTAGCATCTGTTGTCTCAGACTGGGGCCAAAGCTTCCACTTGTCTCTCTTGTTTCTCGAGTCTGCAACGCCTTAACATAGCCACCAAAGTGGTCTCAGAAGGTCTCAGAAGGTAGCAGAACAGGTACACATGCTGAAAATCTCCTACTCCATTACGTATGCTGATCTTCTACTGACGTAGCTCTTCAAAGCATGCCATTAGCACCAAATGTGGCCACCAGCTGTGCAGCTGCTACCCAGGACCAGCACTTTGCTTTCCATTATTATGCAGCAACTTTTAGAGCAGAACAGAGGAATAAGGAAGAGAAGGAAATAGTTTCTGTATAGTCTCAGACTTCAGAGGTAACTCAAATATATCTGTAAGAAACCATGGGATGTCCTATCCTAAGGAGCTCAGTGAATCAAGGACATTTTAAGCACTTTTAAATCAGGGCTAAGTCAGTAATCTCAATTCTGTACAGATTCATGGTTTAGTTTGTCATCCTCTTCTCCCATATCCTCAACAGGAAAAGCCACTGAGACAAAAATCACAAACTGTCCATTTGATTCTCTTGCAGTTCTCCTTGCCAGCCAAACAGGACTCCAGGGAAGAGGGGTCTTACCCTCTACTGCAACTATCGAGGCTTAATGCACCCGTGGAAGTGAAAGGCCTGAGAAAGAAGTCAGAATCTAACCCCAAAGACAGGAATCCATTATTTAAGAAAGGCTGGGTAAGCAGGAAAAAGGTAGTAAAATTGGAAAACGCAAGGCTGAAAATGCTAAGAGAAATAACACGTTGCAAAAGCAGACAAAAATATAAAGACAATGAAAAATAATAAAAGTTTTAAATCTTGCTTTGACCTTTAATGCAGGCTGAAGACTCGGTGGAACAAAATAAAAAGGTTCTAGAAGAAAAATTGAGAAGAGCTTTCAAAGATAAAGTCATACCAGGATGCAAATCTAGAGGTAAAAGGAACACTGGGGCTGGAAACACTCAGAATCTAGTCCTACAACTGGATCCACATTTCACACACGCTTTCAAACCTTTAATGGTTAACTGAATTTTTTGAATCAGCATGATGTTATAGCCACAATCCAATACTATAGTTTTAGTCAAGGAAAGCTAAACACTAGAGATTTTCTGGAAGCATTGTAACGCTCGATAACTAAAAACCAAATCTAAAAAACCAAAAAAGCCAAAACAAAACCAGGAAACCCCCACCAGTTATTTTAAGCAACTTTGGAAACTGGAAAG
>NC_090951.1:14275072-14360072 GCF_040807025.1 Struthio camelus
TAAAACCCAAGCCAAACAAAAACCAGACAAAACCTCACTGCAGCTTTCCCCAACACTGCAAAGCCCACAGCAACATCATTGGCAACTTCACATTTATTCAATGCCATAAATTAGGTCAATATAGGTATTTTCCAAGGGACTATCTAGAGATGGTTCCCATAAGCACCATCTTTCATGAGACTGCTCAGGGAAGTGGTTTCTTACCGAAACATACCCCCGGGGCCACGATCCCCATACTTCAGCAGTTAACATGACAACCATGTCCTGTTTCCCACAAACCTGCCAGGTGGCCATTCCTGCTACCTTATGGGGCCTGCAGCGACACCCAGCGAGACAGAACTACGTGGATGCACAGTCCACTCTTCACCTTCAGGTCACATGGTGCTTCCCCTGCTTTTCAAGGCCCAAGTTGATTCTCTGTATTAAATTACCCCATTTTATGGTTTCTGTTCAGATACATATAACTGCTATCTCCCACACAAAGCAGGTGAGAGATGTCGCGTTCCAACGAGCGCAGAAGACTGCAATTGCTGTACCCTCTGAGAGCAGCTCACCGCAGCTCTGCCTTGACGACATTTACCATACAGGCCACCAGGGACACCTCATGCACACAGGAACGTTACTCCGAGCCTGAGGAAGCCCTGATTAAGCACCTCCGCTTCCACCAGGAGCCACCAGCACCCACCACACTTCCCTTCCCAGCGTTCCCTTAGCTCTTTGCAAGGGCATCAAACGTCCCATCTCTCGACTTCATCTGTTATCCAGCCCGCCCCTCTCAGTGCCTGTGCTGGTGTTCCTGAGCTCTAGTGCTCTGTGGCACCTTCGTTCCCTTGACTTTGTCAACACCCCTAGTATTCCTGTGTCCCCAAGAGGTTTCTTGTTTGCTTGTTTGTTTTTCGTGGGTTTTTTTGTTTTGTTTTCTTTGGGGGGAAGGGAGGGCTTCAATTCCAGACCTATAGAAGCTACTCAAACAAGGCCTTAGAGAATGACTGGCCAATAACAGTATTGGTAACTAAAAAACAAGAAATAGAAAGGTTAAAAAGAATTAGTGTTATTACTGATGCAGCTGACAGGAGGCAGACCAAATATGCTTCTCTGCTTGCAGGGGCTGCAATAATTTAAATGTGTGATGTAACTGTCCATCCTTTTTCTGTGCAAATAAGAAACCCATACTGAAGCTGCCCTGTGTTCAGCTGTATTTTTAGTAGCAGCTATTTTAAATTCAGAATATCTATCCACTCTCTGGAGAAGAGGCAACCAGTCTTTATACAACATGAATTGGTTTATCCAGAGCTAGTATTTTGTATTTAATGCAGAAACTGATCCAAAATCTTGGCTTCATACAGATGAAATGCAGGCTGCTAGTATATACTCCTGAGCCAATCCTACTTAACTGCAACTGGGATTGTGTGCGTGGAAACTACTTCTATATGAACAAACTAAAGAGAAATAAAAATGAGAAGTCTGAATGTGGTTATCAGCCAACACTTTGTTCAAATGGACATTCGCCAGGTACAAAAATGATGGAAATGCATCATATATGGGGCCTGAAAAAGGATTGGATGGATATTTCTGAAGTGAGGCTGCCCAGAGTTCACATAACCAGAACTGTCAAGGTTTCTTCCTCCTGTATCACTCTTTCTTATGATGCTGACTTCTGCTGTTACAGGTTTTTCGTTCCCAGATACCATACTGTCTTTTGGGATGTAATGTCTTTTCCCATAAGCTTTTTCTCGTCCTGATCATAAATCTCCCCATCCCTGTGACTATAACGGTAGAAAGCAAGTGATAATTGTACACTTCCTACTCAAGCCCCTAGCAACACTGACTACTGCTCATTCTGCCTCAGAGAACCCTAATGACCAATAAAAAAAAAAAGCACAAGCTAAGTAACGTGGGTGGTCATTCAGGAAATAGTTTATGTATGGAAAGCACTAGCTGTGCAAGTATTACAGTTCTCAAAAAGTCAAATCAAAGAAATATGAGCTTCTTTTGGGGTTATTTATCCAAAGACAACAACAGTGTTGTAAACAGAATATGAAACTTGGAAGAACACAGAAAAACATGGTAGGAACTGGGTACCAAGTTTGCATGATGCTTTGAAAAATATCACTCAATGCTACTAAAGTTCTTACGTGGTCCAAGCATATGAACATTACCATGAATGAATTCAAGAACAATAGCAACAAGGGATACCAAAGGTCTTTGTCCTAGCCTATCCAAGAGGAAGCTACCTAACATTGAGATAAGACTCTGTTTTGGCTGTTTCAGCTGACAACTTCAAGTTAGATGAAGCTGTTCCACTGCAAAAACCTGTTTCCTTAGTATCATTAACAGAGGATCACCATAAGCCATAAAGCCTGCTAGACTAGATACAAACAGTACCATTGATGAGCAGCTCATCTGAATTTTCCAGTTTATTAAAAGGTATCAACAAAATTAACTTCAAAATCATGTCAGAAGCAACCAGGTAGATCTGAGCTTTAGGTGTGCAAACGACTAGCATATCTGCGCTTAGTGGTTCCCTGTAAAAGGAGGCCAACGAAATGAAATTCCCCAAAGTTACTTGAGTAGTTCATCAGGGAAACCGGAAATACATATAAATACATACATACAGCATGCGTGTGTGCACACATGTATATGTTTGTATAGGCGCGCACACACACACACAGTAGATATAGCATATTATACCTGTGGGAAAAGATATTGATTTGCCTTCTAACCTGAATTATCCTATGATCCAAAGAGTCTCAAAGGGAAAAAGAATTTCACTCCTTACAAAACAATATTTCAGAGTGCATAATTCACTCTCTTCAAGGGAAAGGAATGGGACACTCACCTGAAGGGGTAGCACAGAACATGTGTCCAGCAGGAAGGAGGAATATGCCAAAACCCCTGAAAGCAACAAATATGCCTCATTACCCAAAGCCACACAAACAGTTGCATCAAGTTCGAGTCCTCATGAGCAGAAGTGACAGAGCAGCTTGGCCAGGACAAGCCACACGCAAGCTCCTGCAGCCCCACAGCAGCCAGGGCCTGGTTTCCATGTTCTCCTGTGCTGTCCCATCTATATTGCCAGCTCTAGTGCAGTTGCTAAACTTCATCAAGTTGCTCCACTTTACTCATGTTTACCCAGCTGGGTATGCCTACGTACATGCTCACACAGGGCCACATATATCTGATATTTTCATTTGTTGCGACATTGCATGCACAGTAAATACATCCGTCCTACTGCAGTAAATCATCATTTTACAATGAATATATACCTAGATTATTACTCTAATGCTGATGTATTGAACCATTAGTATAAAAAAGCAAGCAGGTGATAAAAATGATGCAAAGACTCCCATAAAATGAGAAACAAAACCCAAACTACTGTAGCAAACATTAGCACTGAAATAAGTAAATTAGCAATTATTCCAGGGATAAATTAGCAGGTAAGATGGGGGCATGTAAAGTATATGCCGCTTCTTATATCTGTTTCGATTGTGAGCTGCATCTTCCAACATCTACATGCTATCAGAGCAGTAATACGTATGGATATTTAAGACTAGGCTACGACCATGACTCTAAGGCAATTGCCTTCCATAGAAGTCAGCACGCCAGCAAATTTCATCCTTATTAACTTTGCTGTTTTTATACCTTACACTAATTAAAAACCCTACCATAAAAGTTGCTCTCTCTGATACTTTGCATAGAGTAAATATGCTGTGGGAATCCAGTATAACTGCAAATTTGCCTCTAACTAGAAAATACAGTCAGTGACCCTGAAGAGATCAATTTTTAGGCAGCAATACAAGGTATCCATGGAGCAGAGAGATTAACTCTTCTCAGCATTTCAAGACTCCCAGTGAAATCAAATCTTCAGAGAACATATATATCCAGAGTGATTTTGGAATCCAGACCTAAAAGATGAAGAAACTTTCAAAGCAGGTCATTTATTTGACATAATTGTGCGAACATCCCTCTAAGCTGTGCAAAACCAGAAAGATCATTTCAAAATATTAACTTATTTCTTGCTATCAACAACAATGCAATTAATTCCCCTCAATAAAGATTGTTTTTGCAAAAGAGCAATAAGGTGCCTCTGCAGGGGGCATCATTATCATTAAATAATCACACCCCAGGAGACGAGAGGCACTCCGCTGCACCATGTACATTTTAGCACTCCAGAGTATGATTAGCTTGCGTTAACCACACCCCAGCATAGCTAATTGGCAAGAGAGTCTATGAACTGAGGAGATTTTTTTTTTTTGGATATTTTTTGGAACTGACAGTGAAAAAGTAGAGTTTCTAGCCAGCCTCACCAAAAAGGTAGCCAGGCCAAAGCAAGCTAGGCAACATCTTCATAAGGCTGCAATCTAGGCAGAAGGAAGCCATAACACCAACTTGCATTGGCAACGCATGTTAATATCCACGTTTTCAAAAAATCATGTGAACAAATCCCTATGCATAACAAGGAGTTATGACTTTAGGATGCTATGTTTTTCTATAAAAATCAAAACAGGCCCAGCTGTCCTGCAGATATCTGCAGGAAAAGAGACATACAATATTTTTATGGAATTGCTGCTTCTGATCTGCTGGATGTTTTATGTCAGTTTGGACAGTCTGCTGTGATTCATTACAAATTTTTAGAAGTGGATGGATTATTTATTTATTTATTTTTAGAATTTCAGAGAACAGATTCAATTGCTTTACACGTGCTTTAGTTGTCCTGAAGATTTAGGTTTTGTTTTTTTCTTTTTAACGAAGTAGCCTTTATCACAGAAGCTGCCCTGGAAATGAGATTCTCATATTGTGAATGGATGTTACGAGGTTTATACTCTAGGATCTGTCAAGTCATCCTTCCTTAAAACAACATGGAAGAAAATTATGGAAGAACTATGTGTCTGTATACAGTTTGATTGTGAATAAAGCAGAAACCATTGAATTCAGAGAGATTTGAACTGAAGCAGAAACCACTGAACCATTTTTTCTGCTTTATTCACAGTTAATGGTGAGTGGAAAGCTCACTACTTGAGATGAAATTCAAGCCTGCTTTGATAACAGCAAGCATGATTTTAAAGACAATTGTGTAGGAACAGGATCAGCATCATACAATGCTAAACTAAGAACCACACATAAGATTTAAGTGTCCTGAACACCACCTGGCATGGAAGGGAAAACACCCATGTTTCACCTTCACTTACACATGGAATAGGCTTCTGTAGTTTAACTAACTGATTATGGTGGTTGTCTTGCTTTTTGAAAACAGATGTTATGGATGTGTGAGGCTTCTACATATTTTCCAGGTCTTTGCACCCTCCGTTCCCAGTACCACTGAAAAATCACATCCTTAAATACCCTCTTTCCTCTGGGTCCCGCACCTATTCTAGAGTAAAAGAGCTCAATGCCATAGAAGGAGGGTAAAGCCTCCGCTCCGGAGATCCACCTGCCCGTTTCTGGGGTGCACCTGTGCTCCGTGGACGTACGGAAACAGGGGCTGCAAGGGAACGGTACTTCTCCAAAGACAGCAGGGACGCCACAGAGATGTCGGGTCCGTGCACCCAATACACAGCAACCATGTTCCCCATGACAAAGAAGAGGCCATACTCACTTGACAGTGAGGAAGTGTGACCACCAGAGGTCTTTACTAAATGCAAGCCCTACGGGGCTAGGTAGAACCAGCAGACCAGTGGGCAGCATTAGACACTTGTTTTACTAGCTTAGACTGCTCCTGTATTCGGTGCTGTTATCCATTTCTCCTAATCAGCCTAAGGAAAATGATGAAGATTTTATGCAGGACATAGAGAGTAGATGCACAAAGTCTTACCAAAGCATGCTGCATGCCTTTGCAACAGCCAAGACTTTCATGCAAATTTGTCTCTCCGGGTTACAGTTTCTTCCCCAGAAGCAAGCTACCACGTGGTGGTGTCATTAAAGCTAAATTAAAGAAGCTTCTCCCATTTACTGCCTTCTGATCAGACCAAGTTGAACAACCGTTGTTCAACAGAATAAAACAAAAATGGGAAAAGGAATTAGAAATACAGGAATTCAAACATAGCAAAGAATATAGGTTATTTAAAAATTATTTTAAATATTGACTACATCAGGAAGCATAAATGATACTTCATGACTATGTATGTGTAGTCAGTAAGCTATAGATTTATAAGGGTTATCATGACTTCAGTGTAGCAAGGCACAGCCATTTTAAAATTGAAATTGTCAGATTTTATCAGTTATCTCTTTCCACAGGATAATGCAACTTTACAATTACTTAGCTCATAAAGAACTAATTTCATTCAGCTTCCAATAAATACTTTCAAAATAGGAGTCTATGGCAAAATTTCTTGAGTGGTCGAATCATGAACAATAATAGCCATACAGACTTTGAAGGAAAGTCTTGATAATGAGATTAATACCTGCAGGCTTCCCACACAAAGATTTAGTTTTATAAGCAATTAATAACAACCTCTTCTTTTTATTTTTGTGCATTACAAAAGAAAATAAGTTATTGATTTCAACTGCAAAAATAACTATTTGCATAGCATTGTTGATTGTATGCTCTACTAGCACAATCAGAATTAATTGGAGTAAAATATTTTATTTATTATTTTTAAATGGGTAAAGATTTCATATGCACTAGCATTTGTATTTGATTACAACAGTCTGTTTACCAGCACTATTAAAGATAGACCAGATTACCATATTCAATACATGTTACAACATAAAGCCTTCCTGTTGGTACCTCTGTGGTGACTTGTGGGTAGATCTTTGAAAGCTTTCCTAGACTCATAAACATGATAAGCAGCTACCACTCAACTCTTATTAAATTTGAGATATCATGCTCTTAAATGTTTTGAGTGAAACAGTGCACATGCAATGATCTATGGGAATTTTGCTACACATTCCCGTCAAGTTTACCTGATAAACCCAGTTCTTCCCTCTGTGCTTGCATGCGTGCGGAAGTTAATGCCGCTGAAGGGTATTCATAGCGTTTAAGTTTAGGCAACTAAGTTCAGTTTACCTAAATAGCTGATGAAAAAAGATTGTCTATCTTTAGGTGGTACTTCAGCTCTCATCAGTGAGATAAGTCGGATTTCTACAAGACGGACAACCTGGAAAAGTTCTTCACATGCATCAGGACAAAGCTGGGATTCTATGATGCAGCAACAAAATAATTCACACCATGTGTCTTTCTCCATTCGATACATTTCTAAACATCACATTTGCTATGAAATTAGATATAAACCTCTTATTTTGTCTTTAAATTGTATGTATAATGAACTCAAATGAGGTGTTCTGTAAGAACAGCTTTTCTGCAAGTATAACGTTTTCAAATGTAAAACTAAGACAACTTAGTGATACCAGTTTTAAGGTAATGAACTAGACATGCAATATACTTCACTCATTAAAGAAATTTATATTCAAACTGAGACCCTCAGATTGAGTCAACAGCAAAAGCGCCATTTCCTAGAATGAAAGACTTTTTCCAGTAGCTTATTTTCTAAATGAATTTAAAATGAATCAAATCACTGACATCACACTGAGCTGTAGCTCACCTGCCGTTTCACTCCAGCCATGGGCTATCAGACAGCGTGCTCATTTTGCTGGGCTGGTTGCCCCTGAGAAATATAAGCCATCTTCTGCTAAAAACAGCAGTATCATCAACTTACTGTAGCTGGGAGGTTGAGAGAATACCAATGTATTAAATGAAGAAATACATCATTTCATGTGCATCTTAAGAATTCCTGAATTCTGAGAAATCACACTGAAAACCAAGCAGTTCCCAGCGCTGGTGCTCCAGTCCCCACGCTGTGGTGTTTCACAGTCAGAAGCAAGCTCCAACACAGCTTTTCACTCATTTCCAGGATCTCTCTTCTCTACCCAGCGACTTATTTTTTCAATGCTTCTAAGAACTGTACTTTTAACTCAGCTTTCCTCTTTGCTGAATCTGGTTGGAATTGAGCAATTGGATTAAAAACTATTAGGGGAGACAGGCAGAGACAGACCTGCAGTTGCATCAAGCCTTGCTCTCCACAGCATCTGCTCACTTTATCCTCCCCAGGTAGATCATCAATAGAATATTTGGTTCTTGTTTTTGTCTAGCTGGGTTATGCACAGATTTCAGACTGCCACTCAGGAAAGGGATCTCATGGAAAACCCGATTGCTTTTCCCATGTTTGACTTCCCTGAACAACCACTAAGTGAAACAGATACAACCAGAGAATTTTCCCCAGGACACCTCCCTCCACAGACACACAAAAGGATGGGTGGGTGCATGCGCCTTTTTTGGGGGGGCAATCACAGACATTGGAATTTAAAGACACGTCTCCAACAGACTACTCAGGACCATTTGTTCCCCCAGTATTTGAATGGCTGAAGTCACTAACAGGAAAATGTATTTTAAACTCACACAGATATAGCAAATTCTTTATTTTCAGCTCTACTCTTAATGTTTGAACTCCCTGATAGACTGGCTAGTCATTCAACATGAACAAAAACCAAATAAAATGACATGGGACCAGTCCACGCACAGATGAACTACATGCACAGAAAGCACAGAGGAGAAAATTCAGCAAGAAATTAAAGGAAAATTCTAAATACCTAGTAAATCTGAGAATTTCATGAACATTCTACACAGAAGAAACAAAAATTGCACTTGGATTTTGGTGAATGCCACTTTTAATTCCATTGCAGATGTTTGTATTCATAACATGGACGATGTCCAAATTTAGCCAATATCAGACTGTTTTAATATGTATACTACAAGTATCAAATGCCTATAAAAAAGCTGGAATGAAAACTAGAGAATGTAAACTGGACTGTGAATGTAAACTGGACTGTGAAAGAGAGAGAAGAGATTAAAATCATTTTTAGAAACATCGTTTCTTAGAAAATCACTATTAGCAAATTATCAGTCGTTTCTTCAAATAAGACTTTTCATCAATATGCAAAAAATAATCAATTGCATCCCACTTTTTATCCTTCTTTTGTCTTCATATTTTATGTACAGTAACTCACATTTCTCAGCCTACTGTGTAGCTATGAACTGAAATCAAACATTCAGACAGTAAATGAAGCTGCAGTTTGTATTTATAATGCTCCTATAACTAGGTATATATATATATTATACAATCTCAATCTCTGTTAAAAAAGAGGCTGTTCAATAGAAAGAGATCATTTTATTAAAAAATCATGAATGCAACTGCACTCATTCAACCTTAGAAATGTTTTGATGGCTTTTCAGCACTGCAATATATTTAGATGGGAATATGTCATTAATATAAACAGCAGAATAGAAACCATTAAACTAACACAATTTAAAACTGAGCAAACCTGAGTATTTGATTAAAGTTTTTGTACATTCTATACACTTGAACAGGTAACATAGAAGCATAATATTTTTGTTGATTTTTAATTTGTTAGAAGCATTACACTTGAAAAGCTAAATTTTCAGTAGTTTGTATTTAGAAATTAGAAATCTGGTCCTATAGGAGCTTATTTAGTCTAATTTTTCCTAGCTATATTCTGAATTTCAAGAGAAGTCTAAAACAAAAAATGGTAACGAAGCACATTGACTGAAACTCAACAAATGTAGAGCTGACTTGTAACAAAGGAGATGGTTCTTACAGTGTAAGTACTTTTGGTAACTTTCAGTGATAAAGGCAAAATCCAATTCCATATATATTTAATGGATACAAAATTTTCTAGAAGATTTGCAAATAAAAACACTATGGTTACAAAGGTCATACATTAATATGTACTCTAGCCTTTAATGGATGCGTTTATTTTTCTAGACTGAATAATTAGCTGAGCATTTTTCCCCAGAATAACATTGCATTACACAAATGCAGGGAATTGCTTACTAAAAACAATTTAAATTATACCTCATATGCAGCATGTGCAATAACTGTGCTCCTATCTCTAGGATATTAGGGGTAAATTTTCAAAGCAGCACACAGAACATAATCTTGTTATTTGCTAACTGGATTTGTGTGCTTAAGACTCACACACTGCTTTGAAAAATTACCCCTTCAGAAGATTGACCTGTGCAAGGAAGAGAAGTTTTAAACCTGGACTGAAACCTAAGTTGTAACCTAGCTTGGCAGCAAAGAGTGGTTTAGTAAGATGACTTACTGTAGTAATATTACTGTTTGAACGGCCAAATTAAAGAAACTAATTCTTATTCCAATCACATCCATTGGAATTCTGATATGCTGACACCCAAAATTATGGCTCTGTCATTAGAGAGAGAATGAGTGGGAATGTTTTGAAATTTTTTCTGTAAATTATGAAATAGACAGTGGCCTAAATGACAAGATATGACATTCTTGTTTTTTGATTATACAGTTAAAAGTTTAGTACTAGGCTTAATTTCAAGGGTGAATTGCATCAAAGTGGATATAATCCAAATGAAATACCTTTAAGACTCTTACTTCTTAAACTATTAGAGATCTATCATGTCTACTGCATGAAGCCTCATTTTCATGTTAGAACAGATGGGCAAAATTGTCATTAACAGAAACTGACAACTCTAAAACTGAAATATAGATTTAGAAAGGAATCTAATGAATTAAATCAATGTTATTGCAATGAAAGCCAAAGAAATTAATAGTGATTTGTAAAGTTACCCTGTATTTTAACCTCAGTATATTTTAGTCAGTGCAATTTTAACATTAACAATGAATCTGAAAAGGTATTGTGAATGTCCTACTGCGTAATACAGTCTTGTCTTGATATATCATCTGTCCTTAGGAGAGTTGAGTATTTTGGGCTTTGTTCAACCAGACTAGTCTGTGAGATGCCGAGAAAGGAGACAACTCCCGATTTAGCTGCGTTTCTCCCTATACCGCAGCACAAAGGTAGTAGTGGCACTATAATGTTTCATGCACTTGTAGAACAGACTCATGATTACACACGTCTAATCAAAACGGCTTGCAGGGACAGATTGGCTCAAAACTCACTTCAGTCCAGACTTAGTTTCTGATAAGCTTACTTAAAGGATGTTTCATTTATTTTCAGCCCTTTATATTAGCTGAAAAATATTTTTATTTTGGAGCTATCTATCTTGATATATATGTTTTGTTTCATATGAATCACCTCATAGACTAGATTCCTGATTTATTAGGTACATAGTCCTGAATGAGGACAAGTGCCTTTACATTATCCAAGGACTCTTTGTTGTAAAAACTATGGAAGCCTGAAGGCAGCATATGAGACTGCTGTAAATTAATTATTGTAGTCATAAGACTTGGCCAAAGTTGCACGGGGAGCAGGAGCAGCGCAACCAAAAGCCATCCCAGGCTGAACGGCTGCAGACTCTAGAAGCTAATCAGAGCCATTCTCAACCTTCTCATGTTCACAAAGCTTTGTGTGGCCTGTTCTAGACACCTTTTTTTACAAGATAACGGTTTTCCATTTAGCCCTCTTCTTTTTCCCCTCCAAAAGAGAAGCTTTTTTCCTTACAGCCTACCAAAAATGAGCGATTTTTATATACTTCAGCACACATAGGTATGTAGTTAAAATTTAAGTAGTGTCTGTGTTATTCATATTACAGGGCTAGAAGTAAAATAAGCAAAACTACTTTTAAAAAGCATACTCCAAGGCTAAAAGTAAATTCCGGAAACTGGTGTTGAAAGCTTTCACCAATCAGGCAAATTTGACATGAGACTTGTGCCACTGGTGACATAAAAATGGATTAACAAAAAAAAAGGAAAAATGCATACTTGGTGTCTTTATCACTAACAGAAGGACAGAAAGATTTCAGAAACAGGCAAGAAACGTAATATTTGAGCTGAACCCTTTAAACCCAATTATCTGCCATTTTTAGCTGTATTTCAAGCCACAACATCATAAAAATGTAGCTTCGCATGTCATGTTTCAGCAACTGCTGTTTATAACATCATGCAAGACCAATAACACATTTGATTGTACAGAAGTATTTATTCAATTGTCTATTTTACCCAATAAAATCTTAACTGTATGTCTTCTCCTAGATGGTTTATATCATCTCTGAGTCCTCATTTCTTGTCATCTCTTTTGATTCCCTTGCTTTTGTAAGCCCAGTCTTACTGCACCTTGACTTTCAGCTTCCTTAGCTAGACGCCCAAAACCAAACAAGTTGCAATGGCAGAGTGGGCATGCAGGATGCTGGTGAGCACTGCGATGTCCCAAAGGGATGATGATGGGAAAGACAAAAGGGAGAGTGAGGGGAAGGAGAGGTCTTTAACTCTGATCATGAGTCATGCCAAAAAGCAAAATAAGTCTTTTTAATTTCTACTAAGATCCTTGAATACACGCAGAACCTGGCCCTTGAAACAACAACATACATGCTTGCAAAATAAGAAACAAACATTAAGTATTTTGATAAATATGATCTTTGGAATAGAAAGAATCACAAAATTATTTCCAAAGCTCAGAGACTTAATAATGAAGGCAGCATTGAAGAGATACTTAAAGAGCATTACAGACAGAGTAAGGGTTTAAAGAACTATTTTTAGTAACGTTCAATAAAACATGCATCTGCTATATGTTTTTGATTTTATGAGTAAGCTTTTTCTTCTAGACGCTACAGTAGACTTGTCAAACTTCAGTCTAGTATAAATCATTGACTGAAAAAATGCAACAGACAAACAGGATCCCGCCCCAGAAACCTTTTTTTTTTTATTTCAAAATTTCCATTTAGATTTACAGGCTGAGGATCAAGCCAAGTAAAAATAAGGCATGCTATTGAAATGGAGATGTTTTATTAAGAGCAATCTCTTGCCAGCAGTATCTGTTATTCTCCTCACATGCAGCAAGTTTTTTTAAAATGCAACTAACCTTTGTTTATTAAACAAATCAATCTAAAATAGAAACTGTGATTTTAATTGCAGCTTTGCATTTAACAAGCCAGAGTGAAGATCTCACTGGAAAAGTCCCACTCACTGGGGGCTAAATGCTTTGGACCCCACAAGGTTCCCAGTGGAGGTTTTCCACCCTTTCCTTGCGCTTGGAGCAAGCAGCACGCCCAGATTTGAAGGATTTGGCACAGCCTTCCCCTTCACTTGCTTCCTCACGGGGTTGCTACCTGGTGCGTTCCCGCATATGCGGGCAGAGGTGGCCCTGGCCAGGGGTGTCGGGGCTCTGCTGCCAGCACTCAACCCCCTCACCCTGCTCGCAAAAAAGTGCTCATCTCCAGGGGACCGTTCAGTTGAGCACAGCCTACAAACCAGCTGCTGCCGCAAGAGGCATGCAACGTGCGGATCTATTTTACTTTGTACAATTAGTGCTAGACTAACCATTCAAAGAGAAGCCAAAGCTACTTCACTAATTTAGTCACATATGATATTAGATCTTTGAAATATGCCTTATGTACAGCCTGCATTACCTTTTACAGACAAATGCAAAAAACATGGTCAACATTTGCAGTAAAATTATCATAGAAATACCATCTCAAACCTTATTTCCTTTTACAATGTGCATTTCACAAATAACTTGTATTAAAATTATGTTTTACAGGGCAGAAATAGAAAACAAATACTCCTAGTAATTTAAACAGGCATTTGCATAACATGACTAAAAACATGTTAGAGAGAGTTCTGCAGCTGGAAGACTGAGGTAAAAATACAAATACAGTGATTTTAACACTGAATGTACAAATGCCTTTTAGCTGTCACAATTAGTGAACTAAAGTGTACTTCCATTAAAACCGTTCCAACTAAGATTACTATTATTGTTCTTACCTACTGCTTCCTGCTTCTTAAACAGCATAATATTAGTAACAGGTAAATCACAGCTTTCCAGAAAATATCTTCACTGAAGCATCACCCCAAAACATTACCCTTATTCAAGCCTTAGCCTTGCCAAAAGCACTTCCTATAACAACAAATTGTTATTTACAGAGCTACACTGTTGCTCAAAGAGTTTTAAGACCGATTATGCCTCATGTTTAGAAGTGGATTAAGCTGGTAGGCTGGGGCGTTTACAGGCACCCAGGTAGCAGAGGTGACGCCGCAGCCCTTGGGTCGTGGGGGAGCCGGAGGAAACCAGGTGCGCTGGGGAGGCACGGGACAGGAGCGCAGCGCCGCACAGAAGAAGGTGTCACAAACGCGTGGGGGTGAAATGAGAAGCAGAAGGAAAGACTTGATTCAAGAACAAGGGAAGTCAAGGCAGAGGCACGGGGGCTGCGAGTGCAACGGAGAGCACCTTCTGCTGTTTGAGGGAAGGAGAGAGAAGCTCACCGGATGCTGATACAAGATTACCAATGCATTTCAGAGAGGCCACGTTAGATACCAACTTAGACTAGTTTAGATAGTTATTTTAAGCCTTCTAGCATGTAAGCCCTATGCAGAGAACTTCTCCGACAGTCCACAGGAACTTGGAGTCTCGTTTAAGAAAAAAAAAAGTTATATCTGTTCTCCACAACACAGATTCTTAAATATTTAAAACCCTTCTCCACTGGTTGTTCATCAGATTATTGCACATATTTGTTTTAGCAGTTTTCCTTAAAAACTGCTCAGAGGATCAAATGAAGTGTTCTGTGAGCTTTACATCGATTCACTCTATTTCATTTTGATTCACATTATTTCATTTTAATTCCAAAATATCAAGTTCAGAAAATTTCCAAGAAAAAGCAGATGTTTGTGTTTTGCTGTACGTTCAATATGCTCTATTGTAACCAAGAACACAGAAGAAATGGAAGATGCTGCAGTCCTCAGTCTATCACTCCTTAGCTAGCAAGCAGAGGAATAAGAGACAGGAGTACTATAACCTCCCTTGGCGTACCCGAATGCTTTTTCTTTTAACGTAACAAATACAATCTCCAGGTTTCACATGCCACTTGTATCATTCTGAGCTCTTCACTTCACACTAAAGTATGATTTCATCACCAATAAATAAAGGCATGTGCAACTCACAACAACTTACCTCCAACTTGACCAAAGTTTTATAAACCTTTGTGAAATTTTTGGGTTAAAAAGGTCAGTCTGCCTCTGCCTCTACCTTTGCAAGAAGACTTCTGAACCAGACAACTTTGTTTAGTTTGTACTTCTGAAGATTGTTCAAGTGTCTCTTACCACCAAACAAATCTGATGCTCATGTCACCTTTGAGGCATTAGTTTCCTCCTATGTTATTTT
The DNA here is from genome assembly GCF_040807025.1 of Struthio camelus. Taxonomy (NCBI): domain Eukaryota; kingdom Metazoa; phylum Chordata; class Aves; order Struthioniformes; family Struthionidae; genus Struthio; species Struthio camelus. The sequence goes on from NC_090951.1 coordinate 14,290,172, forward strand.
CCATTCTCAATTACCATCACAAAAATGATACCAATGACTGGATGAGTTTATTAGCAATATCTTGGTGATTAAAAGGAAATGAAATATATGTCTGACAGTGCATATTCTCAAATACAGTGTCATCAAAAGCATACATTATCCCTCAGTCCAAAAACGGGCTTTAGGACGTTGACTTTTGTAATGAGTTGCATTTCGGCTAAATAGGCCTCAATGTAGTTTCTTCCCTAGGGCTTTCTTATTCTTCCTCCCGCACAAAGTAAACCTTTATGTAGGAAAAGCCTTCCAGGGACTCCCCTCCCCACTCCCCCATGTTTGAAAATAGATATTAGGGCACCATAACAGGTCTAATTTTGTTTTTATTCCAACTCCAAATCATCGGACAAAAGCTGTCTTATATAATTCTGTTAATATTTTAAAAAGTAGAGAGTGGCACCTCTCTTGTATCATCAACGGTCTTAAGGCTGACCAAGAATACTTAGATTTGAGGTTATGCTATAAAAACGTTAAAGCTGATTTCTGTTCGCTGAAACCATTGTAATGCTATCAGTGATGAAAGCCATTATGTGAATAGCGTTTTTTTTCTACTCAGCCCATTATCTAAAATGGTTAAAAAAGTCTGTGCTTTTAGTGGACTCCAGCACAGCTGCTTTGGAAATACAGATTTTCATAGCAAAGCTGTGAAAGGTGATCATGGGTGTTAACACACACTACTTCGGGGGGGGGGGGGGGGGGGAACGACCACCATACAAACAAACAAATAGCATTTGGAAGGAACTAATTCTCAGCCTAAGAACAGTTGCAATGGAAAAACCAAAAGGTGAGCATCCTAGAAAAGTTATTTTTCTTCACCTCTCCAGTGCCTTTTAAGGCTAGATAAAGGGTATTCTCCAGAAGAAATACTTTAGAAATGAGAAAAGGCCACCAAAATTGCCCTAGGAAGATAGAATTAGCTTCTCAGGAGCATATGTCAGTTTTATACCCCACATGTAAGCAGTTCAAATACACTTGCACTCAGATGTTATTAGATACTGGTGCCATGGCATTTATATTTCCAAGTATGCAAGGGACACATGCACACTAGCGGAAGCACCAGGTCTAGAGGGCACCATTATATTCCTATTTATTTCCCCAGTTACAACAGGCTACAGATGCATGCTATTGATTGTTATTTGTCTCATACTGCAGACCTGCAGCCCTAGAACTTATTTTTCATTTGTAATTTTTCTATTTTAATATTCTCTGCCACTGAGAGTGCAGCTAGTCTGATTATTTCTAACTTACATCCCCCCCACTTGAAAGAGTTTTCACCCAAACCTATTTCATTCAAAAGGTCAGTTACCAAAATATCACTCAGACCTTGAGAAAATATTCTCAAAGTAAAAACTCAAAATGTAAAGAATTTAGAAGCCCAAGAAGTGCATCTTTGAGCAATAACTCTTTGCCATTTCGATCTCCCAGCCCACTAGAAATTCCTTGGGCAAAGTCAGGATAAAGACCCCAGTTACCTCCCCTTTTTGTTTGCAATACCAATTGCAGCTGTGAATTGATGAACCGTTATTGATGTTACAGATCAATGAGATTAAGCATGTGCTTAACTTTAATCACATAAATAAGTCCATTGCTGAATCTGGGCAGGACTATTCATCACTGGGCAGAACTGAGCCCTTTCTGGATAACTAACACTTCACTTGTTTTGCTATGGTCAATGGTTCTCACATGTGGCATGAAGAAGTTGCATATATTAAGAGTAAAGTTCGGATTCTAGAGTGAAATACGTTCTTATCTGACAAAGTTCATCATATGACTATTTTGGGCTCTTTCCTGATAACTGTTCAGTCTTTGGTTTCCTCTATAGTCAAGTAGAAGGAAATCTCTTACTCCTCCATTCAGGTCAGAGGACCTGGATGAATTGATATTTGTGTAATTAACCAAGCTGTGGGAGCTCTACTGGTGGATTCAGTTTTCCTGTCCATTAATGTTCTTTTATACTTTATCTAGAAAGTCTTAAACTGAATACTGAATATCCCCTCCCACCCCAAAACACACACACAAAATCTATATTTAAAGCTGTTATATTCCCAGAATTCAAATTAGAAACACTCTTGTGCAAAAGATCTGATCATTTTATGACTTTTTTAAATCTTAAAGTTAAGCGTGTTTGACACACTAGGAGAGTTTCATCTAAATTTCTAATTATTCAAATACAGACCAAATACTACTTTACTGCTGAGTGTGTCTTCATTAATTATCAGTGCTGAGGAACACATTCTAAAAAGTTCAGGAAGTTTTGAGGGTCCTTTTTAGTGACACAAGTCTCACAAGTTATAAAAATATCTCCATGATTAAATAAACATTTCATTTTATGCTTTAATTTTATCTCAGCTGAGTTGAGAAGACACAAAAGACAGAGCCATAAAGACGACTTGATTAATAAAAATAGACAAGAGCAAGAAAAAGCAGATACAACTGAAGAAAATAAAGAACTTGCACATACTTTTGTTTTACTCTAATTGCTTAGAAGTCATCTGTTACAGGACATAAATATCTGAATTGATTTTCAATGCCATACACCACGATTCTGAAAAGGAAAATGGTATTTTTTCAAATTGGAAAGCTTCAATAAAAATCTGCAAGCATTTTGATCCCACTGAAGTAAACTTTAACGTTGTCTATTGTGAAATACAAAGCCCTGCTCAACACCCGATCCATTTGTTTGTTACAGAGGAATGGGATTGTGTGATCATTTTAAGAGCTATGTTTCATTTGTGGATTAAAGAGAAAGCACATTCACAAGAACAGCAATAAGACAAACCCCTTGGTTGTATACTGCTAGCATCATATAGCATTGGAAGTTTAAAGGAAAAAAAACACAATCAAAAAACCACAGAGCACAGACCACACCCCAGCAATGTTTCCACACCCTAGAATAGGATAAAATGAGCAGAACTACTTCCTGGAAAAGTAGAGCTTGGGATTTTCCATTCTCTGACCACAAAACTACCTTCTTTATTAGAAGAAAATTAATAAAGATAGATGGTTTTGCATTACTGAAGTTGACAGGAAGCTCTTATAAAAGAGAAATATCAAAGAACCAAAAAAAACCTAGTCTTCAATAGTGCATAAACTGCTCGAGAGTAAAGCCTTCGCCTGGAGTCACAGCTTTTAATGACTCACATTTGCACCAATTCACAATCGAGAAACAAGAGCCATCACTGAGCACATGGCACGAGCGGCTGATCTCCAGCCTGGCAGCGCTCATGGAGCCAGCGTGACGGAACCGTGAAAACGCACACTAAGCGCAGTAGTGGAAATAAAACAGCAAAATACCCCACAAATAAATACTTTGACTAAGCGTGGGTAAGAAGGACTTAGCAAGAGCATGTTGGCATATGTGTACAGTTGGCAATGACATATTCGGAGAGGACCCATCACTCAGAATGGGCCTTGTGTCCCATGAAGGGGAAAAGGCAGCAGATAAATCTGGTCTTATCCATATGGTGTGGAAAAAGCCCTTTTCCTGGACGAAAGATTAACTGCAATTGTCAGAAACCTTAACAGGGGCCAATGTAAAGATAATTTCAAACTCACAGAAATTCTTAAACACTTCATCATGCCTTGTCATAAAGTAATAATCACATGCAAAAGCTGGATTTACTGTTAGAGCATCTTCAGTAAAACGCAGACAGAGAAACACACTTAAAGCTGTATTGGTTTGCATTTCCCAGCAGTCTTGACAGCCCAACAAAGCAGCAGCAATACCGCTGCCCAATGTTAAATACAGTCTACAAAGATCAAAATACACAGCCTAAAGGCAGAAGGCAGGACAATGTTTGCATTCCCTTTGAGCTGACACATTCCACACAAATACTGTAGTCTCCCAATAAAACATACCACAAAACATAGACTGACTGTATTCAACCTCTGATTTTCCTTCGTTTAGAGTCTCTCACTCTTCCAAACGCTTATTTTACCCCGAGTTCTTCAGCAGTCTCTCCACTCCTCATTCAGCACCACTCTCAAACTTTTTCCCCCCCTTCCTCCTTTTTGGAAAGGACTTTGGCATGCATTTCCATGGCCCTAGCTCACCTCCAGGAAGAGCTGTAGCATCCCAGGCACCCAAAGGCCGATCAGTAAGGCCACGAAAAGGCCTCAAATCACAGCAGGGTTAACCAAACCTGGGAGAGAACAGGACAGATATCGAGCTCAAAGTTCACTCCACACCTTGGTGGGGCTGGGTGACCCCCAGCATGGGCAGGCTGCCCACGGCTACGCGTCACTCCACAGAACAGCACAAATTGACTATGTGTTATGGAATGAAAACTACTATACGTGTGTGTGTATATATATATATGTATGTATAAAATAAAATTACAGTAAGAAAACAGTCAGCTAGAGAGATTATATGAACAGAGGAAGCATGCCAAAACTGGTTGCTGTTTATTTTCAGCATACAGAGCACTGCCTCAGGTACAAACAAAAGTCTTGAGAATCCCATTTAAAGCTCTAATCAAGCTCTTCATTCATTTTCTAATTTGTAGAGCCTGATCCTGCAACACACAAATGAACAGGAATGGGGAAAAGAGAAGGGATGGGGGCCCAGGCTACAGTTCACCTGCAATGCTCTCCTGGTATGCCGCAGACATCCAAGGTAGCAGTTCATCCAACACGAGTCACCACAACACATGGAAATCCCCTCGGGGGGAAATTTGGTGACTAGCAGCACTCCCACAACAGCTGGGCAGCAGCTCTGCACCACAGTGTGCTTTCTTGGGGGGGGACACCAGAGAGCTCAGGCCAGCTATGGGATGCCCCTGCCCACCTCCGCAGACCAGATCAGCAGGCTCTATCTGGGCTGCCACACAGGAGGACAGCTGCACATGCAGGAGAAGATGTGAGAAGGCAGATAGCAACACCTCGCTCCGAGTGCACAAGATGCACCAAGTCTCAAGATGCTTCCAAGCAGCACTGAGCATCAGTGGGGACCAACAGACAGGGCACCCCACCCACAGCTGTAGTGATGACCTGCATCACCATGTGAAAGTAACTTGACTTCCTTTACTTGCCTTTCTGCCTCACTATCTTTAAACTTTGAGGGTGTCATTAGCACCCTATTTGAAAGAAAAAAAAAAAAAAGAAAAAACCCACCACCACCACTGTGCCAGAAGCCTGGTGCCCAGCCCTGGCACTGCTCCAGTGGTGCTACATGGACAACAGCAGTCAGCCCAGTGCTCATCTTTGCTGCCATCCAAAGGCAGATAGCAGTTTGGACAGATATATTAATGCTAGCTAGAAACATGGTAGCTCAGATACCAACATCAAAATGTCTGCTAGGTTACCATGCAAGTGAAACAGCTACTGATTACAGGGCGATTTTGTCTGTGACCTGCTCTAGTCTATTCACTCAAAGCATTCCCATAATGCAGGCCGCTGCTGCACACAGTGCTAGCCACCCAGCAAAGTGGCTTCAGAAACTGTACTCTTACTTCCCCCCTCTTCTTCTAACAAGCTGCTTTTAAATGATATTAATCAAATGAGTATGGACAAAGTCCAACATACTGTCAAAGTGACCTTCCTAACAGGTGTCTTATCTATCACTAAAGAAATCATTAGTCTTTTGAAGAAAGATCCATTATGCTTCAAATAACTCCTTCTCCTCTTGCTTAAAGGATGACTTCTTTTAATCACTACTGAAAAATAAACAATTGATCCTTATTTTCCATCTTGTATTTTTAAATAGATTCAGATGAAGAATCAAGAGGAAATCTCATCACCTCTTTGCTCTTATGAAGGATCTCAATTTGAAAATACCCAGTGCTCTCTTTCTATTGCCAAAACTACAGCAATTAAGAAAGTGGTCTTAAGAGATGACTAGAGTAGTGATGCTTCACCTCACTGCTCAAATGGGGGTTTCAATAAAGCAATGCGGAGTTTTTTCAGAGGAATGATTTTGCTGGCTTTGGCCTTTAGGATATCAGCCATCCAGAGAAATCTTGTGACATAAGGATGAGTGCTACTATAGGTAGTACTTAATCCTTTAAGGCTGAAGGATTAAGCCAGTTGACCAGGAAGAGCAATTAGATTTAACACCTGAAAAACGCAAAGAACTTTGAACCTTCCTATTCCCCATTTTTAGTCCAGACAAGGACATTCATACAGACTTTAGTTTCTATATTTGACAAAAAAAACAAACAGGTTTGCACAGATCTAAGGCAGACTGCAAAAGTCCTGATGAGGAGATTATACCAAAGTATTGCAAGATGGACTAACACACATTTAAACTAAAGGTGCAGAAGATTGGGGGTGGGTCTTAGTGACTCCCTGACAGAGAAATGTACACCATGAAAACAAGGTTAACATTCGTTACAAAGAGATTGAGAGGTTATTAACAAGCAATACAATAAAATCAGGGAGAGAAACGTGTACCAGAACCAAAGATGACTACACATCTTTTTAACTACTTAATACCTTAAGTGATTCTGTAAATATACCTTACACTGATGGGTTGACCCTTTATCAGTGGCAAGAGTGAAATGAGTGGGCTGGACATGGTAGCAACGTGCAAGATTTGGGAACAAAGAGCACAGGCTAAGGGAAGGAAACTGAGGAGAAGAAAAACCCAATGCAGAGACCACTTTATCTAGGGGGGGAAAAAAATATATATAATCTTCCATTCCTAATATGACACTGCCATTCTCATGCTGTGAAACTGTAGCTATCACTGTGCTCTGCTGCGTACACTTGTCTTTGACTTTCAAAACATCCTGGCTTCATATTTGCTGTTCTTCTGGGCACTCAGATGAGCCAAGTGTGCAACAGCAAAGTGCAAGTTCCGTAATACAGCAGTTACTGTTATTGATTTAACTGGTTTGTTTATTCCTATGCTTAATTGGTTATGGTAATGGCATTTTAATCCACATTTCACTTGTATGTAGCTGATAGCACAGCACTTTTGTGTGGCTGCAGTGACATTTTCTCACCATTACTATTTGTCATTAAGGATTAGTCCAGCACTGTGATGCTAACTGACACTTCCAAATGTTTTGTTTAATCAGGTATAATTTAAACTATACTGTATAATTCCATAGCAATGGCTGATATATAACTTTTATTAAACAAGTAAAACCATGAAAATCCTTTAATCAAATAGCAAAGAATTTGGTCACCTTTTAACATCAGCGTTTAGCATTTCTAGACATTCAAACATAAGATAATGAGAACTGAGCAAACAAACCTGCTAGGGAAGTTGGTACAAATAAATAGATAAATCACCCTCAAAGTTTATGCCAAGTAGCACAAGGTATTCATGCTTAGTAATATCCCCTCTATCACAAGACTGCTTCATGTTCAGATACCATCGCGTTTCTCCATCACAAATGGGCATTAGCCTGCAAGTCACTTCCAGAGAACAGTGGTCAGCAAGAGACAAGTATATTGTAAGTGCCCTTGGGCCACCTGCTCTCCCAGCCGTTCTGAAGTCCAAGTGACATACTTCAAACAGAAAATATTAAGACATTAAACAGGACCTCTCCTCTCTGTCTGTCCCTGCCCAGGCCATGAACTCTATCTGCAGGAGCTGGCACAGCCCAGCGTTGCTCAGTTCCAGATCTGCCCAAAGGGAGGGAGACTTCGCACTAAGCCACAATTTTATTACCACCTGTGAAAGCTGGATCCCCTGGAGAATGAGTGAGCCAGCAGCAAGTGCCTGGAGCGGGCAGAGCCGCTTGTGCTTCTGAAGGAAATCCCCAACCCTCACAGCCCCACCACGGCCAGCGGCACTTTTCACTCTGAGCTCTGAGACCTAGTGTCCGACTCCTTGGTCCAAACCCATTGCCTTCCAGCCTTCTGTTTCCATCTGTCCTTCCTTCATCTCATTTTCCCTCCTACTCCCCCCACCCCCAACTAATCAACTCTCCATTCCACTTCCATTCCTTAATTTATTCACCCCCGTCTGAGGGGCTCTCCTTTCCTCCCATCCCACCTTGCTCCCAGATTAATAATTTAAAACAAAAGTCAAAAAGCAAAATAATCCTAAATTAACTTGGCATCTGTGCTACTTAGCTACATCAGATAGTCATTTCTTCCCTCCTCATTACTTTGGAGGATTTAAGTCTCTTTCTGATACAAGCTTTGTAAAACGTGAATGTCGCCTCCCCACACCCAGGGTTCCTTCTTGAGCATAACTTCATCATCGAAAACTGCAGAGTAGAAACCATCCAACCACATATTTTTGTGCCAGAAAAATGGCACAGGAGTGCACTACAGCTGCTTCCACAGAACACACACTGTATTATAATTAGGATCAGAAATATTTTACAAATAGGAAAATTTTAGGCCGCTGCAGAAAACAAATTGCATTCAAATGTCTCATTCGAGAAGCGTTCACTGTGCAAGCACTGAAGGGCAGCACGCACATGCAGCCAGGCTACCCACGCTCCTGTTACAGTCAGGTGCAGGGAGCGGGGCAGCAACATCTGTGCTGGAAACAGCATCTGAGGCTGGCTGAGAAGGGGATTCCTGCTCCCATCGCTACACTTGGGCCCCACGTCCTCTGCCTGCCACAAAGTCCCCCTGCTCTCTGGCCTGCCCACGGGAAGGTGTTCCCGAGACACGGAAAGCGCTGAGAGAGCACAGAGCGGTCCCTCGTGCCGCAGGGCTCCCATAGGGCTCCTCACCCCTGCACAGGGAGTTTAACCAAACACACCTTAGAGAAGGCAAACGTGCACAGGACGGCGTTTTCCCATTGGTGCTTTGAGGTGCCTCTGTCCCTTCGGAGGACTCTTTGTTGGATCTGAAAGGTCAGATTCGGCACAGAAGGGTAGACAGGATTTTCAAAGTGGTGATAAAGTAGAGAGAGAGAAGTAGAAATGCTCACTGGTTTTGACACAGAGGGAAAGACTTAAGAAGCAAGTCAATGGAGAACCTTAAGAAGAGAGGCTTTTCCAATGGTCTCTGCAAGGCAAGAAAGCCTACAGAGATTTTCAAAAACAAATAACATGTATGCGCATACAAACTCATTTCTAGATCCTACAGAGAAGGCAAGCCATTGCATTGTGCAGAGACTCAAAATGTAGAAAATCAATTGTAAATCACAAGTTCTGGATTCTTTGAGATGAAGTGTAATCTGATTTACAATGTTACAAAAAGAAATTAAAGTTAATTCCAACATGATTGTGGGTATACCGCAATTTAATATAACCATGCTGTGGCCTCTAAATCTCTGCACTGCAATATGCCAACAGTCATTACTACTTTAAGTTTCATATTTTATTTTAAACTATAAATTGGAAATATCACATAGCTTGTTATTTACATTTTAGAATTAGGATCTTTGCTTAGAAACACAGGGCTCCATGGTATAATAAGATTATTGTGCAACTACCACACAGTTAGGGTAGTTAAAGGCACTCCACTTCACCTCATCATTTTTTCTGCTTAAATATTATGCCACATTCTGATTAATACCAGACCAATAAAATCATCTTAGCAATCTGGTTAGAGTCTTTTGTCTACCCAGATGGCCTGCAATGTTAATGTGTGACAATTTCAACAATGAACTAGGTCTGTTTTATGGAACCAACATTTGTTCCACTGCTTTTTCTTCTTAGGCTCAGAATTTTGACACAGATGGTACAAATTACTCAAAAAACAGAAATGTTCATTTAGAAGGCTTAAATATGTGGTTTTACTCAGGCCATCCGAGTCTTTTACATTTACAATTCAGTAAATTTACCAACAACCCTGCTGTAATTAAGGTCTATAAAAATCTTCCCTCCTTTCCTGCTTGCTTTTCTCCTTACATATCTACAGCATTTCATTATGCCTCCAAATTATTATTAATATTTATTCCAGTTCTGAAATGTTTTTAATTTTGGAGGATTTACACTGTTCAATCTTGCATTCGATTCTTCATACCTTTCTAATTATGGCAAGGGGGGAACATTTAATCTATAACCACATATTAGTCCCCCTAGAACCTATACATTTCTAGATTTTAAGGGAGGGGGGAGAAAGAAGGGGGGGGGGGGAAGAGAGTCAGCCAAACTGCATGGCATTTTCAGTTGAAGCATAACAATTTATAATCTTTACTTTCCATACAGAAATTCATGAAAGATTAAGATACCCTCAGGAATTTACAATGTGAAAAAGACAACTGTATTCCTATAAAGAGTAAAAAATAAAAATAAGAGTCCTGCACTGGAGACTGATGCACTAATACATTGACTGAGTCTAAAAAGGTGAGATTTTTATAATACAATCCTAGGAAAACAAGCAAATGTGCAAAACTCCCAGAAGACAGAAGAGTTAACCCAGAGCAACTCTTCTAGACCTTTTGATGCTACACCAGAGGAAAGACAGCTGGCATGGGCACTGCTCCCCTCCATCCAGGCAGGGCTCCAGAGCAGCAGGAGGTGCTGAAGGACCTTGTCAGGTAGCGTCAAACACGCTTGGTGCCCAAACGCTCAGCCATCCTTGGGCAGGCGGCTGCAATGATTTACTGAAGATGAGGAGGAGCATCAGCAAGCCAGAAGCCTTGCTTCAGCCCAACATTGCGCACACCGGCATTTCCTTTGGCCCAGCAGGGACCGCGGTCTGCCAGAGTCCACATGCTTCCCAGAGGCCTTTGGGACTCAGGAGAGGCTGAACTGAAGCCACTGGGGACCTGTGTGACCCACAGGAGTGGGCCCCGGCCACGTTTGCCCCACAGACCCTCCGACTGGCCTTCCTACAGGCTTTGCTCTACCACTCCCACCCCTGGGGACCTCATGCAGTTTTAAGGCAGTGCAATTGCCGACAGCAGAAAGGTATGGCTATTGCCATACCCTCAGCCAGTTTACCTAAACACCTTCTTCCATTCAGTTGGTCGTATCAGTGTGCAGTTTCGGTATCATTTTGATGTTCTGGTTTATATCTGATTATGTCCATGTTAGAGTTTCGCTGTTCTATTATTTAAACAAATAACTTAAACGCTAAAATCAAATAGAAAAGGCAATAACAAAAACCCTGCGACTGTCCTTTGTTAATCCCTGCAGAACATACAGTATATGTACGATGCTCCAGTTCATTACGATATTCTATTAGGTCTGCCAACAGAAAGTGCATTTTGAGTTTCTAAATGTTGTTTCCATTAGAATCAATCACTCCATGCAATTAAGCCAATAGTCTCTCACCATTTCTGCTGTTATGAGCTAAACTACCCTAAATATATTGACAGCTGTCTCCTATAAGATGACACAAATTAGGTTGAGAGGGCATAAGCCTAAATGTCACCAGTGGGAGGACATCAGTTATTCTTTCAAAAATCCACCTAATTTTCATACCCCATAAGGCATTCAGTAGATTTTCTTTGCATTGGCAGCATGTAGTAATCGATGTTTTGCATATTACAATCAATAACATGCTTAAATGTTTAAGTTTTGCATCCTTTTGTGATAAATATTGATGTATTACAAACTATGTAAAACTGTTCATTGGACTTTGTTTGCAGTATGTACTGTATCATTCAGCAAATAAGTGAGCTAAATATTGTTTGTTACAAAACAGATGTCACATGAAATTATGCCATATGTGCTATTAAACATTTTTCTTCCCCCCTACTTTTTTTTTTTTAAAAACAGTGAAAACCAAGATTTAGTTTCAGGAGTGAGCATATTTGGCTTTTCAAGGATTAGAAGCATGAAAGCAACACCTCTGAAATATTTTTAAACGTGCTGTGCATCCTGTAATCCAGTTTTATAAGCACAATCTGAGAATGTTTTTTTTAAAGTATCTTAAAAATAAAAAATATGCTAAATTTATGAATACCATACTACTACTCCACAGGTTCCACTGACCTATTAAAGGAGGCAATTGAGAAGGTCCTACAGTTTTGCCCTACCACTTACGTTTTTGGATTTTTAATCATGTCAATATCTTCAAATACAGATGCTTTAAGTTGAAAATTAATACGTACTTTTTCACCTAAGAAATAATAATTCAGCTGATGGCTGTATAAAGTTTTCTGCAGATTTTACACTTGAATCTGAGAGTACATGGTACATAGGATTCGTGGAAGACAAGGATGGTCAATGGAGACCTACTTCAAAGTGAAACATAAAACCAGTAATTCTGCATAGGGAAAGGAAATGAGTTCTAAGGGTCAGTGTTAACTGCTTCTACAAAAAAACATATAGGCAAAGCAGAGCAAACTATATCTCTAGACTTTGAGAGTGTGAACTCCACAACAGAATGAGCAGAATGCAAGAAACATGTTGCCAAGAGCCATACAGTAAAAAACAAAATCTGGTTGCCACAAGAATAATGACATTGGCATCAGAGGCAAAGACACTTATACCCACAAATGGAAATACAGAGCGTTGGGAAAACTAGAGAAAGAGAAGCAGATGCAGCAGTACAAGGAAGAAACTCAAAGAAAAGATCTTCAGACTCCATATGTGACGTTCTTTCTTAGTCATCAAAAGACAGACGACAGGATAAACATGAAGGGAGATACTTTCTGTTGTGTTCTCCCCCCCCCCAAAAGAGGAAAACAGTGCAATGCTATATTCCAAATACATCCTCCAAGCACTGTAAGATGCAAGTTGACTATGACTTAAATACATTTTTAAACATACTATAAGACTTTGCATTAAAAACACAAATAACTGCTTGCTAAAGGAGTGTTAAAATTGGGAGGAAGTCTCCCAGCTTTAGGAGACCAAAGACTTTTGTTCTCCCCCCACCACCCCGCCCAAAAAAAAAAAAAATAAGAACTTTAGCATTTCAATGGTACTCTTAATACTATTTCAAAGTCCCTCCCAATACTAATAATTTCCAGATTATCAAGTCCCACCAAGTGCTGTGGCAAGGCTGAAGGGACTTTCAGCAACAGCTTACAGATCGGCCAAGGCAGAAAGGGACCAAGCATTTCTCGGGGTTCACATGCTGCCCCTTGGGGAAGGGGACCACAAATAGCAAGATGCAACTACTGTGCCGTGACTTCCCTTGTAGCAAATCCATAATTTGTGCAAGTTGCTTAGGGAAGATGACACACACACCTTCATAGAAGCATCAAGCTTAGCTTTTTCCTCTAAAAAATAGATTTTTTTTTTTTTTTACCCCTACTTCTACTGTAGGGCAAGATTATTTTTAAATGATGTAGCTAGGTGCCAGTATTTGGGGGTGATAGATTCTTTACAAATGCCAAAGATCTGGTAGTTGGAGAGATTACAGTCAACCCAATCACATTTGTGTTTAATCGAAGGTGGTTGTAAAAGCTTTCTCTTCTCCCTGCCTCCATACTGCACTATCCACAGGAAAATGTTTAGTACATGATAAAAATAGCTAGATCTTTCAAAGTCTTAGAAGAAAGGTTTAGGAATGTTTTTATTTAAAAGCTATATTTTCTTAAAGGCAACATAATGAGGTCAACTGAAGCTGGATTGAAGCTGATAAACTGGGTTTAGGAAAAAGCAGAGGTTTTTTGGGGGGGGGGGTCTAGCAGGGGAAAACAAAGAGAATGCTTGTAAAAGTCAGATCTCAAAATGTTAATCAGATTCAGAAACATAAAACATGACAATTTAATGGTGTTTGGTTAAAACTAGAAAATTTTAAAGTTCTAAGTATCTCACATTGAATTCTAATACTTTTTTAATTATTAGATATAAAATGCCTACAATTTTCAGTGAAAATTAGACTTGGTAATTTATATTTCTTGTTTATACAGTACAATTTGCTGATGAAAAATGTGCTAAACTTATTGATTCATGACCATAATTGTTTAATTATTTATCATTGCAGAATTATATTAGCATTTATAATAATGCAGATGTGCACAAAGGCTAAGAAGTCATATACAGCTTTTGTTTTGTGTTTGCTATGCTGAAATTAGGTTGATCCAGGTTGTGTGCACTCTGCATACTGTAAGTGTTGCAATTCTGTGTCTCTTGGTTTTGCTGGAGTTATAGTGGGTCTAACCAATAGCCACAGTAATGAAAATGCTCCGATAGCTAATCAAGTATATAAATCCAAAGCTAACAGCATTGCAAAAGAAGTCTCTACTCCAATTGATTCTTTTGTTACCATGATGTGCATTAAATTCCGTGCAACGCATGTACAGCTGTTTGCTTCATACCACCCACAGTAAAGGAATAGCTCGTGTGTGCATGGTACAAGGGAAACCAACAAGCGCTGCACACCACAAAAATTGCAATCAGTTAAACTGAGGCTGAAACCTTTCATGTGAGGCTGGTTAAAGAAGAACATAAGAACTCTTGATATGAGGGAAACGCATTCATTTAATTTTCATCTTTATTTTAAGGGATCATAAACACTGGAAGAAAATGACAGATGCCTCACTTCAGTCTCTCCTCCCCTCTGTGAGCAAAATCTATTCCCTCAAGGGACTACAATAAGACTGACATACATCCTTTTCACGAAAGCTGCTAAAGTAGCTTTGCCATGGGCTTCACATGGAATTTGTAACACTAAGTGCGTCTTTCTGGACTCATCCTCTTGAGGTATTGATAGTCAAGGCTTCCGTCGCCTGTCCCCTCTGCGCTCTTTTCACCTAACACTATTTACTGGTGCTACCTTTTCATAATTAAGAGTCCGTATCAAAGCAGTTGTAACACCATTTAAGCAGCTTTTCTAAGGAATCAAATCTAAATGAAAAGGCAAAGTATAGAAATGCCCCATCTTCTGCTATGCATAACTGATTTGCTCTGCATTTTATCCTCGGGGAGGTGCAGATTCCAGAAGACAGGGAAGAGCAGCCATTCACAAAAGCAGCATCGCACGACCAGGAAAGAGAACAGCGTATGTATTTTTTAACTCCACATGCGTCACGTGTCTCTAAAAGCAGTCTCCCGATTACAGCCTGGCCATTCAGACTGGATCGTTTAATCACAATTCACAGAAGTAAGTATTTAACCTAGAGACTCCTGCATCACATCACGAGCCAGGTATTTGTTTCTTTTGTTAGATTAATATTGGTGACAGAATATCACACTCATTAATGGTGATAATTATACAGTGAGGTGGAGTAGCAATTCTTCCAACATACTGTACAAAGTCTTCAATTTTGTTAATTAATAAAATTTATTAAAGAACACAAGACAATCAAAGAAAACATTTTTGTTAAGTAGCTTCTCGGATGCTGATCACTGGCTCATTAACTTTAAACCTATCAACCTGTTACTGTAGCACTTGCTTGTGCCGCACAGACGGACGAGCGAAGCGACACGAGGCGAGCACACCACAGCTCAGACACAAAGCCATCCCCGTCCCTCCTCGCAGGGCGGGCACAGAAACCCCCGGTGAGGCTGCAAGAGGCCCAAGCGCAGGAGGCACGCGGAGGAGCGCGACAGTGGAACGAACGGACTCCCATATACACCACGGGCAACGGGGAAAAGACACCAGCAGCAACATACTCGTATCAATACCGCCAGCAGCATTTCACTACTGCACACTGTGGCTTTCAAGCACTTCACAAACTTATTAACCCTCACAACACCCCTGAGAGATGATGTCAGCCACATATCTTTGTTTCATGCATGAAGACACAGGCAGAGGGTCTTGCTGGAGGCCAGGGAAGCCAGCGCCGGAGAGCGTGGCTCCTAGCCCCATGCTCGTCTGATCACAGCGCCCATCCCAGGGCAGCCGCTACTACAGCTCCTGCTCAACTCAGCTGAGCCACAACGCGTGCCAACGGCCAGATTGGAAGGGAAGAGCACGGGGTGAACGCCTGCATTCCCCAGATTGCTAGATCACCAGACCAGAGATGAACATCTCTGAAACTACCTCCACAAAGTCCTAAGCACACCTCCGAGAAGTTTGGGTGAGGACCTGTACTGAATGCAATGATCTCAAAACGCTTGGCAGACATTAATGACCGAGTCCCCATAAAATCCCTGGGATGGCCATTTCACAAATGAATAAGCAGAACAACATGTAATTTCTTTGTTCTGTAAAAATTAATATAAGAAATCTGTGGCAGAGCAGAGACTAGAATCCAAGTTCCTGGCTTCAGAACTATATTTAAGCAGCTATGCCTGCATTCCTTTAAGTAATCATACTTTCACACAAGCATTACCAGCTGCCAGATTTTGATTCCAGTTGCCAGCATGCTGACATGAGCTATCTGGGGATGTACTAGTATTTGCCAAGCAAGGTAACCCAGGTGTTCACCTGGGTGTTCAGTGCTCTAGTGATTCTACAGGAAAAGAAAGAGGTGGCAAGGAAGAACAAAATTGCTGTGGTGTTTTCAAGACCGTTTACTGAATTAAGACAGGCATTAGCAAAGTCACATAGTATTTTTGACCTTCAATTCCTCCTCTGTAATATAGATAATAATGGCTCAGAGTGCCATGCAGATAGATGCTTGAAATTAGGATTTGCCCAGATACAATGCACACAGTAAAGAGGGAGTTAGATATACCATGTTAGCCATGAGGAGGAAGGTACAGCTCACTTCACTCTGCTTTGCTCACTGCCCCCTCCCCCCCCCCCCCCCCATTCAAACATAGACACCTTTTGGGAAACAACAATGAATTTTCTTTTGACTTTAGCAATTGCTGTATCTACATTCAACCAGTGGCTTGTAAGATCAAAATGCCAATAGTCAAGTCCCATTTAAAGTTTGAAGCAATATTTTAGATGCCAAGACCTATCAGTAAACCAGACTGAAAGATGCTTAATGACCAGAAGCAAAGAAGAGCATTTCAAAGAGATATTTGCTGGTTTGCTGCAAAACTTTAGACATCTGGCAAAAAGTTTAAAGTTAAGTTTCATATAGCATTTCTCCCCTTCCCTCTATTCCTTCATGAAAACCAGGAGTATTTTGAAACCAAAGGCAACAAGACTTTGTCTCAGGAAGAGGTTTTGAGGTCTATGTTGATCTACTAGCCATGCCCTGCGCAGGACATGGTACAGTCACTAGCAAGTCACTCCTGAGTGCTGGAGTTTCTGTTGGATGCCCAAAGGAAGCTGAGGTCATTCAAAAACCTCTTCACCAAACAAAGTGCTTATGACTACTAAATTAAAATACTGAGTTCTGGGTCTGAAGTTATCTATTTGCAAAATAACAAGTCACCCACCTGTTAGATGCTGGTGGCAAAGAAGA
This sequence comes from Struthio camelus, assembly GCF_040807025.1. NCBI lineage: Eukaryota > Metazoa > Chordata > Aves > Struthioniformes > Struthionidae > Struthio > Struthio camelus. Next base: position 14,307,270 of record NC_090951.1, read on the forward strand.
GAATTTAGACTAACGAGCTACGTTGGCTTTGTATAAGCGTCTTGACTCTACACATGTCACTTAAGAACTCTGTCTGAAGCAACTGCACTTGCAGTGAAGTAGCACAAGTGAGTGCAAATTTGTCCCCTGTACTTAAGTCTGCTGCCTCTGGAGTCAGACAGCGCGAGTGCTGCAGGAACTAACCAAAGTAAGCATTTTAAAGTAGTGCTTTATGAGAAGAAAAAACCCCAACGCGTACCACCCTCGCCTCCCAAGGTAGAATCCAAATGAATTTTCACAACAGTCAGTTCAATGCTTAGGTGTTTCCCTGGAAAGCCTGGCTCCTCTCCTCCCAGGTTGCCCTTCCTTCTTTCCCCTTGCATTTTCATCAATTTAAAAAACTTAAATCACCAAAACAATTGTGTGACCTGCAAAAATGCTTGAAATGTGTAAGCGTGAAAATACATTTTTGTTTCATGGTTGCACTTAGCCACAAAACATTTAAAGAGACTGAAGCTGTATCTGTTCTGTAACTGGACTGGGTTTGTCACCACTGCAGCTTACTCCCACAGCTTTAAAGTGGCTAATAAGAAAGCATGACTGGAGTACAATGGCTGGTTTTTGTCCTTCATTTGAACCACCATTTTTCACCACACTGGATTTCCAATATTTTTCCTTTAAAATAACTCTGAATTCAAGCCTACATTCCTCTCTTGTTCCCATACTAATCTCCTACTTGCCAATCCTCAGGATTCACATATATTGCTATATTTGGTGTTTTTCCTACAGCTCTTCATAATTACATCACAATTAATTCCTTTAATCAAAACGTGTTTTGAGCTCTCTTAATTGTGGAGACAACCTCAAGAATATTACCAATTTAATCTAATGGCCTCCAAACCAAAAGGCAATGAATGAAAGACAAAAATCACTTAAAGAAAACCTCCTCTTTTATAAGCCAACATCATGCTTCTGGGAAGCTCTATTCACGATTTTGAATGCTTCACTGTAGCAACACTACTATTTGTGGTAGTTTCTGGATTTGAGCACTGAAACCACCCTGCTACCCAGATTATGTAGGTCTTGCCTCAGAAATCCTGTAATCTTTATATAGTATCCTAAGCTCAGAAAGGTAAAGGCCCTGACCCAAAGCCACACAACAGAAGTGGTAAAACACCCTCAGATCTTCCAATTCCCAGGTGGATGCTCGTTCACAGACATTCAAACTCCCGGACACCTCTCTCATCCCTTTAACAACCTGTCAAAGGCAGTCACCTATCTCTCACTTCAATGACAGGGCAGCACATTTTAGGCTCCTGCACCTTCACGAGGGTTCCCCCAGGAGAGCTGGGTTTCCAAAGCTTGGCCAGAGCCTTCAGTGCAACAAAGCTGTCATCAGCAGAAGTCCAGAGACAGGTAAGGCTTTACGCCCACTACACAACTCCTGGCAGTGGGGCCAGTAGGCCAGCATCTTCAAAGCTGCTCTGTCCTGCATTGCCTGCAGCAATCCACAGGGACTGCTGTGACAGCTGTCAGGCCGACACAGGGAAATGCTCTCCATGCCTCCTTCCCAAGGGACAGGAGTGCTGCAGGAGATGACAACAGCTCAACTCCCTACCTCTGACTTCCCAGAAAGAAGCTGTGCATGGACTGCTATGAACCATGCAAGTGGAGATAAGACTTGGCACACTCATGGAGGGGCCTACAGAGAGCGTAACACAGCCATATCCCAAATGCCTGCCCTGTGCAACTGATCTGCATGTGATATGATGGCCATCTCTGGAACTGACAAACGTCTAGGTCAAAACAGGAGGAACATCCGAGAAAAATCTACACTCACTAGACCTATGTCACAAGAGATCATAATCTGCCCTCTTAAGCTGGAGCTTTTGTTTGTTTTTACATTATTTCTAGACCTTCCCCAAAAGCCCAGGTTTCCTACTTATTCTGTAGCTGAAACCCAAGAACAGCTAGTCAGTCTCATCTTCAGTTTCCAAATACAAGGTCAATGCCTTGCTCACATGGCCATATAAGCAGCCATTCAGCCCTTAACGCACTGGACTCTGACATTAACAATTCAGCATACGATTGCTTAAGATCCCCCTTCTGGCCCTTCTCTTCCGCAGTGGCAAGGATGACCTCTTCCCAGTGGCCAATGATGGCACCAGAATCAAGCGCTCTTATCTGCCCAAGCAGAGATACTGACATCAGCTCAGAGGGAACCACCACCTGCACAGCACATCAGTGCACACAAAGAAACACCTTTCATACTTTGAAATGAACAGGAGGTAGAAAATTAATCATCCTCTGAGCACAGAAGGTACCCTGTTTCTTCAATATGCTTGCAAATGCCTCCTGGATTTAAAGAGTCAGAGATGAGGGCAACGTTCAGAAAGTGCTGTGGTTTAACCAAGTCAAATTTCATTTGCCAAGTAAAAAAAAAACAAGGCAAGTAATTTTAAGTTTCCTTCCCTACCCACCCCCACCATCATTAAACTCACTGAATATCACTTCCTAACAGAGCAAGCAGCAGCTGAGACACCTACTCAGGACTGGTCATCTAGGGAGTCCTGTACTGTAACCTGGTGCCAGTTCGCAACCCACTTCATGCCGATTTCAGAGGCTGCACAACACTGAATCAGGCTCTCAGGCTTTTTCCTAATCCTACAAGGCACAACTCCCATTGCAACATGTAAGAGTTATCCCAGTAGTCTTATCATCACAGCAGACCCCAACAAGAATTGAAGCTAAAGAGACAGGAAGGAAAAAAAAAGAACCTTTCAGATCAAGAATAGTTTTGTCTGTGAATAATAAGGGTAAAACATGAGATATCTTAATCTTTATCCCATATTCATACATTTATAGCCAAAAAGCAAGGAACAATATCTGAAATGTTCAAAGAATACTATGCCAGCACTTATCTGGTGACACTTGAGATGAAGAAGATAATTGAAAGGATGATTGCATTGGGCTTGTTGTACTCCATTGATAAGAAAGGTTTTAGAGAGCCCATTCAGTATGCTCAGCCATGATACAAGAAGCCAGGAGAAAACACGGTATTGCAGCAGTGACAGTACCTCAGATCTATGAAACATTAAAGATAAAAAAGGCTCTGAAAGAAGCAATATTGGACATAGTTCACTCAGCGACAAACATTTGGACAAATGTCTAGACATTGGAATACCTCTTAATCGCTGCCCACTGGCTGCCATCCTGCCTTGCCATGCAAAAAATCTGCCCATAAATTAGAAGCCTTTGCTGTTTCTCCCTTTGATAAAGGCCACACAGCAAACAATTGGAGAAGAACCAACAGTTGGAATTCGGCATAGCTGTTCTTGGGATTTACTGGTGAGGCTGACATGAGGTCCAAACCAACAAAATACGAGGTGATCGCTTGTTTTGCTGTTCTATTTATTAAACATCTCTTCCTTGATTATAACTAAGCACTAGGTTTTTGCAATACTAGCAAAATCTGTAACGGTTTCTATAACTCTCATGATATTCTAAGCTAACTTCAGAGGCAGAGCAATTTACCAGAACTGCAGCTTAAACAAGTTTGAATTTCATTTGCTATATATATGAAGAGAATGCTCTTACTGAAAAAAGAAATGCATGAGCGCACATTAAAGCAGAGCTTTGATTCTGAACTCTTTATCCTGAACTCTGAACAATGGATACTTATGAATCATTTGTGCTGCATACTGAAGCCTTTTGAACTGGTAACAAGAGAAATCAGTTCTGCTAATGCATCTCTCATCCTAGATCTCTCTCTCATCCAGATTTTAAATCTGAAACTTAGAAGAATAAAACCATCTTTTTGGAAGGACCAAGAGTATTTTGGAAAATAGACTGGTCGGACAGGAGGAGAATTTTTGGATGGGACAATAAGTAGATTGTATACAGATTTTGATTTTCAGGACCAGATGTTTAAAATAAGTGTCTCAATGATGTGGGGAAGAGACTATATAAAATGGCCTGCATTGCTTGTATTAGGGGTCTGGCAGGGCAATATTATCACCCCATAGTATGCAGCAAAACAAGATCTCAAAGATCCTAATGATTAGGATGACATCAAACAGTTTTCAGATGTAAAAACACATTATGTTAAAGTTTAGGAACTATACTATGTACTGGGATATATTTGGTCTTATTAAGAAAAAATAAAACTAGCTAGGAATTCACTGATAAAGAAATTTCAAGCCTTTACCATTGCTATAAAGTCTTTCTTTATAAGTAGGGAAGGACAAAAGATGGCTTATTACAGTTACCAGAAAATGCTCCAAACACAAAGGTTCTAATTATGAATTTTATATAAATCTGGTATAACAAGTTCTATGTCTGAGTATGCTTTCCACAAGAGATCAAACTCTGATTAAAAGAATTAAAAGTTCAGCCTGTAATGATATGTGGACAGCTATGTTCCTCCAACTCCAGGCTTTTGAGAATTCCCTTTAAAAAGTAAAGGAGCATGCAAAAAACCTACTGAAACTTTTATAGAAGATAAATTGCACAATACCAACCTGATTAAATTTCAAATGCTATCAACTTTTGCTTAGAATCTAAGCTAGGGAGTAGAACTGAATTGAGAGTGCAGCCATCTAAAATGCTTTCCAGTCAGGTCCCAGATGTGTGTCTAAGTGAATGTCCACATTAAGTGACAATGTTACTAACGACAGAAGCTTTGAAAGATCAAAGTGAAGCGCACAATCAGAACTGTGCATTTCATTGAAAAATTCACCCTTAATATTTAGCAGTAATGACCTCCAGATGATAAAATGCCTGCAGTGACCTAAGAATTAAGTAAACATATCTGTATTGAGGAGCTGGCATTCGCACATTGCTAAATCACACATAGCTTGCAGGTCAATGCTGCAGTAGACTGATGCCTGGACCACTACAGGTACATTGGCCGGGGGGGGGGGGGGGGTGTCAAAGTCAGGCACATAAGGACAATCGCAGCATTTACTTGTCCTCTCCCTGGTATATCTGAAGATGCAGCTGGACCTCATTAATAAAAGCAAGTTTCCTCTGACCGTTCCTCAGATAAATGTGTGATGCTCGTGTTCAACTATGAGAATTTTGCAGCTCAGAAACAGACGCTGGTGAGACAAGGCACAAGCACGCTGGTCTGGCACAAAAGCAGCCCGAGTACAGCTCAGCAGTGTCCCGCAGAGTGCTGCACTGCTTAGGAGATCCTGGCTGCACATGGTAAAGCGTGCAGTGTTGCTGCCACAGCACCTGAAATATCACACTTCCACACACCCCAACTCAATGGTGACCAACATGCTAAAGCACGTCAACCACTGCCTGTTCTACAGTGCAGGTATTTGTCATGCTCCTCTTCCCACAAAGACAACTTATGGGCAGCATGCATTCAATCAATGACTGTTGCCCAATTTTCAGTTTTTTGGATCCACCCATAGCCCCCGGTGTTTTAATCAAACTCTATTCTGACCCTCTTTACAAACATAGACATACTTTGCTAAATTGGATGGTGGCAACATTTTATGAACTCATGCCATAAATACTTTCTCATATGCCAAAATGAAAGCTCTCTCTCATGTTTTGTGACCCTCAATCACATAGGTCCTTCTGGTCACCCAACAGTTACAGCACCAGCAGAAGGAACAGAATGCAACTATTAAGCTTCCTCACACACGCACACCCATTTTATAGTATATTCACAAAGAGGAGCTTCCCCTCTGCAGTGCAGCCAGCTCTGGGGCAAAATGAATTCTGATGAGGGATGGGATGCAACTGGGGACATCCTACACGATTTCGGAGAAGACAGTTTTGCAAGGGCCAATTTTGCTCATCTAAAGTAAACAATAGAGTAACATGAAATTCTCCATTGCAGAAAGATCCAGCCTGAAAGCCATCCTGCATACTAAACAGCATGGCTCTCCAGTTGCTAACTTTTATATGCAAAAACAGCCAAAAGAATCTGAGAGTTTAAATCCATAGTTTCAAGGAAGCCAAGAATAAAATTTAGATAACTAAGGAGCTGCCCTGCAGTTGGGACAACGGCAAAGGAAGCAGAGAACGAACCACCAGCACAGTGGTACAAGTTCCCATTTGTGATGCTAGGCCTGTTTTATATGCTAAGTTCCCATCCTTCAACAGCAGGTCAATGTTTTAATGTGGATTGGGCACATAAATGCAGATCAATTTATGCATTAAAAAAGTCATCTACATGTGTATTTATTTCAATTTCATTTTAGTGAATCAGGTCCTGATTCAATGCTAACTGAAAACCCTTGAAATAACTGCAAGCTTGCTCATAGCCAATTCTGTGTCACTGCTATGAAATTAGTAGTGAAATTAAATGGCTCAACAGTGCTAAGACATTCCCCAACTACTCCAGCAAGCAGTCGCTCACCTCTAAGGTTAACAGGATAAAGGCTGGATAAAGAAACTACTCATTATACCAGCTCTACAAAGAGGCAATTATGAGACTTTATAAAGTGGTTGCAAATATATTTCGCAAACTAGGACTCAGACAAATATTAGTGGCAGCAAATTACAGTACTTAGCAGAATTATCACCAGTAAAGAGACTCTCTTAATCTATAAAAAATATCAACAAAAGATGTAAATATGGACTCCTCTATGGGTGGTATATCTTGAAGAAAATATACATCTAATCTCACAGTGTGTTACCTCTAGTACCTGGAGAGAAGGTTAACAATTCAGAGCTGTTTCCTACAGCTATAGAATATATTTTGATGTAGATGTGTAGATATCACAGACTTAAAATCTATTGTATAATCACAGGGCAAGTGCAAGGAACCTGGGGACATAGTTTTCTATGGCAAAGTGCTAGAATACTGTTTTTCATTTTAATCAATATTATTCCCCATTTTTAACAAATTATATTTCATTCAGTGGCCTTTTGGTTCTATTTCTCTCAGCACAAACAGCAACACTGTTTTCACCACCACAAGCACAATTTGCAAGCTGTATATTATCATTACACACTCACTTATCTCCACATGTGATATGCAAGTGGAAGAAAACAGACAGTCACCCTCACAGTACCTTGAGACTAGCACCAGATTCTGATTTCATTTATATCACTACAAATCAGAACCACTTGTACTGAGGTACCAACAGATATATTTCTCCTCTCTGTTAAATCACATGTATCTGGAGCAAATCTATTGGTAAGCCACAGACTCGCAGCCCGATTTCTGTAAGCACTCAGTTCCCAGCATTCCTGTTTGAGTCAATATGAGCTGGGGGAACCAGCGTCTTTGGATGTCAAGCAATTATTTCAGGTTTACATCAGGATAACACAGAGAAGAACTTGCCCATCCTGTCACCCCCACACTTCACATATAAACACCCTCAACAACAAGCTGCAATCCAAAAAGTCAAAGATCCCTCAAGCTTTGATCTCCTCCTTGCTCAAAGCACAAAGCTCTCAAGTGGAGGCCATCACTTGTTGAACATGACCAACTACTGTCACAAACAGAGAACTCTTCTGTGGTTTCCTGACATTTCTTTCTCTGAAGCTCAGTCTCTTCTTAGTTAAAGGCATATTATGCATGTTTTCACACTCCTTCCATTAAAGTCTTATACAAAAAAAAATTTTGGATGACATTCAGCAGAACTGGGAACTAGCCCCGATCATGTACTCTGGTATGCAAAGGAGACAGACTTCCAAGATGATGTCAATTACTCCAGATGCTTTCTGCCAGCAATGCTGCTCCTTTTGCAAGGAATCCTAACAATTAGCACACTCTCAATTAGTTTTACCTGTGAGTGGTTTGTAGCTGCCAACATTAAGCATTTGAAATCCACTACATTAACTAAACATAATTCAGAAGTGAACTTCCAGGGATTATTTAACCCTTCCTTGCTTCACTCATTTTAACTTGCGTTTGGTGAGCTCCCAAACATCCCAAGTTTGGGTTCAACTTAATTAAGAGACCACAAAAATCCAGACAGTCATCCAAACCTTCTGTACATTTGGAGTGTGGGAAAGGAAACCAAGAAAGTCGCACGCTAGCAATTTTGCTCAAGATTTCTAGTGTTCGCCGCTTTGAACCAGGCTCGAAAATACCAGAACCATTCCTCTCTGTCTTCCATTGAACTTGAGCACTGCAGAGATCCAACTAAAAACTCAATGCAAAATGCCTGACCTCTGGTGCGTTATCATTTGCAGCTGCTGATTTTCTAGTATTCCTCAGTTATTTTTCAGATTTGTCCCCAGGAAAACAGCCAGGGATACCACTTTTATCTACTTTTTTTTTTTTTAAATCATATATCATCTCTCAGTTTTATCCAGTAATTCCTTCAATTTTAAAATCTGTCTTTGTAAACTTGGAAAGACAATCCCCCACCTTTGCTCCCCAGGTGGGTATAACTGACCCCTATTTCTCCATGTTTGATATTCAACTCCTAGACGAAACAGCACAGAGCTGCAGCATCAGCGTTTCCTGAAGGGACCATCCCTTTCACTTACTGTTTGGATAACGGTTGCTCCAGAAGATCAGTCAAAACAAGAAAACGAAAACAGGAATTGAGACCCGAGCCTAGGCCCTCACCCAAGCTGAGGGCACGGACAATTGCAGAGATAGTTTGGTGGTGCTCTTCTGCCCCCGTTTTGTCTCTATTTATGCATCTTTCTCCTACAAGCCTCACGCATTAAAGTCAATAGCCTACCACTGCTTATCAGAAAACAAGTGGAGCCAGACCTGGACTTCTATAAATAAGATTTACTCTATTGGCTAAATAATGACATCTAAACTGGTCTGATTTAACTGACTATGGCAGTTCTTAGAGCAAAATTTAATTATACTTTGTACTTATTACAGTTCCTTTGTGTGCCTCTTGCTTCCCAGCAATTTCAAAATACAGACTCAAGTCCACTATACAGTACGTCTCCATACCTACGGTGACACGTGTTAACAGATGGCACAGCGCGCACGGAGCAGCAGAGCAGCGTGAGTTGTCATTTTTGGTGGCCGCCTTTTCCCTGCAGTTATCACAGTCCAGCGGAAAACGGCACGAAGCGAGGGCAGGCGGCTCCCGTTGGCTGGCAAGCACATGACCCAGCACGGCCTTTTTTATCACGTTCAAACACTTTGCTCGCTAGCGACGCTTTCAGATTTACGGAGCACACCCATCACACGAGTCTGCCAAGTAACCGACGCGCTGGGCTGACGCCGCTCAGCCGCCGACAGCTGTCGCCTGCCCACACGGGGCACTAAGAAACACCAACAGACCGTGGGGTAGGACCCCACGCGGGCATCCCTCGGGCTGCCCACGCCGGCCCAGCGCGGGGGCTCATCCGGCCGCTCACCTCACCCCCCCGGGCTCTGCAGAGCGGCGCGTCCCTCACCACGGGCAGCAGCGACACACCACCACACACCAACCATGTACCACCACACACCGACCACACCACCCCCTCATGGGGCCCCGCTCTCCAGCCCCCACACCCTGCTGCCCAGAAAACCTCCATTTGCCCACAATAAAGCACACAGAGCTTTGCTTTTTTGGGTCTTGGGGGCCTGGTGCACATGCTCTAGGGTACAGCTTTTTTTTTTTTTTTGCACACTGACCAGCAGGAAGACCAGGCGGGCTCACAAAGCACACACTGCCCAGCACCACGCACAGCAGCCACCGGACACAACTCACAGTTCAGGTGAGGGAGTCCTCTTCAGCTGAGCCTCATCCCCTCACGGCCAAGCTGCTCCAGCCACACACAGCAGGACAGACCACGGAGAGGAAATTCAGGACTAGCCTGAGCCAGGGGCCAGCTCTGCCAATGTTCAACGTCCCACAGCCAGGCACGCTCCCAATACCACGTGTCCCAAAACCCTCCAAGCTCCCAAACTGCAGGACCTTCTGGTCCTTTCCAACACTGCTACCTCTTCCTATCACACTTCCTCAAAGCCCATCCAAACACCTCCTGGCACAGCTGCAGAAGTACTGGCAAGGAGGAGCCAGCCTATCCTCCCCAAAACACCTGCACCTGCACCTGCGGCCAAAGTCCAGGCTGCAGAGGAAAGCTCAGCCAAGGGGCATGGTGGGAAATGTAGTCTTCTTCTTCCTCCTCCTCTTCTTCCTCCTCTTCTTCCTCCTCTTCTTCCTCCTCTTCTTCCTCCTCTTCTTCTTCTTCCTCCTCCTCTTCTTCTTCTTCTTCCTCCTGCTTCTCCTCCTCTTCCTCCTGGTTTAGTTCTTATCACTCCTCAAGCACTGAATATTTATATTTCTTTAAAGGATTAATCATCCTTATATTGATGCCTGAAATCAAGGTCTCACAGCAACATCTTCCACACCATTTATAAAGGGCATTTTGTATATTTTATATATGTATACATACATATACATATGTATGTATGTATGTTAGTGGTACAATATTCTGAGCTTGTGTGCTTGCCTATAAAGAACCATTTACACGCAGCCGACCACAAATATTGCAGAGGATAGGATCTTACTAGGCAGTTAAAGATTTCAGCTGCAAACCTGGAAGTATAATTGGCATGTGAACAAGTAGCAGGAACCATCCAGAATACATTTTCCGGAGATCTACGTGTTCACCATTTCTCTGCGGTGGAACGCATCAGTGCACACTTTTGCACCGTCAAAAGTCTGTGAGGACGTTAGCTGCTGCAGAGTTGTGGCCCTGGGGTTCAGTAAATTAGCGGAAAATAATTTTAAATGTTTGCTGTTTTCTTTCAAAATAGAAAATATAGCAAATATTTAAAAATAAAAATTACAACAAAATTAAAGCCTCAAACAACATCAAACTTAAATAAATGATTTTACAACGTTATTGCATTAAAGTGGAAGTGCTTTTTAAAAACACTGCAAGTGGGCTGCAAGTGCCCTAGTGATTATTCAGGTTCCTCAGGTGCTAATCTGGTACTTAGACATGCTGAGGCGGAGCCCACGGGCCCCAGGGAACTGCTGAAATCCGCTGAGCCCCACGCAGGGACACGGCACTGCCACGTTTCACCTGCGGGAGCTGTGCCCTGGTCACCGGCCAACCTGCAAAAGCTGGTGGGCACGGCGGGCCTGGATTCACACGGCTCAGCTTTAGGTAACCCGTTCGGAAAAGCCTAAAACCAATTTTTTGTTTTCAAAGTGGAAGGTTTGATACCAGGGAACCTGATGTTCTAACAGAGAAATGAAATTCGTGTTTTCTCAGCCCTTTTTATCATTCTGTATGTGTTTGCATCCCATGATGTTGCAACTGACCATTGCTTCACAACACGTGTTCTTAAAACCTGTTAAAAAACTACAGGTTCAAACTGGATGCCACAACCACAGCAAAATTTTACTTTCAAGTTGTAAGGTCAAAAAAAGAAAAATTTTACAGAAAGATTGCTCCAGTCTTAATTATAGCAATACAAATACGACACTGGTAAAACGCTGCAAAATAGACACCCCATAGCATTTCCCTCTCAGAAGCCCGGCAAAACACATGAAAGGTCATATACAAGATAGAATTTGACACAATAAGATTTCACTCCCATGTTAATGCACCTCAGATCAAGCCTGCAAAAGTGAAATAATAAATTTAGGAAAACAAGCAAAATGACCCTACTGGTTGGTTGGTTTTCTAGATACCATCTACATATTTTAGAAACGTACAACCTTCTAATAGAAATGAATAAACTACTCAACCATAAAGTTGCTATAGAAGATATGCTTGTTCTGATTGGAAAGGGCATCTGCTATCTGCAATATTGATAATACTTTTCAAATTTCATCTGCTTTTGTTTGCATTCTGTGTCGTCTGTTTAAACACACTGGGAATAATAATGAATCCCCAGCATTATCTCCACTTTTTCAAGGCCGAACATATAACTTTATCACAAAAATAATTAAAATTCTTTGGCACTCTTGTATCTTTTCCATTAAACGTTATCAAGCAGCGACAATAAACTAACATCAGTCCAAGGCTGCCCATATGCTGCTCTTAAAAAGAATGCATTTGTCCCAGGGTGAGATACATGAATTTTGTGTTTACAGGGTCAAACAATTCCAAAGTTTTTTACTACGTAAGAAATGAAAATCTGTAGATACGTGCAAATACACCCACACGTAAGCACAGACACAGAGCAGAGGCTCAGGATGTGCAGAGGGAACACCTACAAACTGTCATGTGAAAAGTTCCTTTCACAGACAAATCGTAGTAGCTCAATAACCTAGGGAACTGAAGATGTAAATATTTTGCATACTAGTACTACACCGTCAAACCAATAAACGATGCTCTGCAGCATTCTTGGATGTGCAGTTAATCTCAAATGTATCCAATGAACTTTTCTGAAGCAAATTTCTTATATAGGTCTACCTGTTATCTCCTACACGTAGGAGAAATGTTGCAGCTTTATTTCTAAATTACTAATTTTACTTCAGTATGTTTGCCATCTTTTATAAACCCCATTTCCTTTGTTATCTAAGGTGAAGGCAAATAAAATATATCCTCTGATTAGTCACTGTTCAGTATCGATTAATGCTCATTAGTTAGGTACGAAAGAAGCCACTGATGGCTCATTTTTCATCTGCATGAAAGAATTTGCCAGCTAAAAACTGTATAGCTTCTCAAATACATTACTCGAATATCTAACTCGGAAGTCTTTATGATTTTTATAACGTGTGCTAACTTCTGCTTAAAATGTAGTAAAGCAATGATGTTGATCTCATTTCAATACCACATACACAGTATTGCATAGTAATGCACTGGCTTTTATAAGCCAGGAAACAGTACCAACTCACTAAACAGATCCATCAGGATAATTGAAGAACTCATTTCAGGAGAACTCCCATATGAAGGCAGAAATGTTAAAAGATGTTAAATTTTCTTTTTGTGTATTGTTGGCTCGCTTGATAAGCAGAAGCAAGTTTATACAGCTCTGCAGCTAGTGTAGAATGCTTAAGCAAGAAATCCATAACTTTTAATATGATGAGATTGTCCTGCTAGGAGAGATGGATTTTTTCCAATATCACTGCTAACAAACAAGTGGAGTTTCCTGTATCAGCACATTTCTGTTTCTGCGCTGCAGCACACATGCGCTTCATTTAGAAACAATACATGGCTCAAAATTGTTGGCATATTAAAAATGAGACAAGTACGTTAGACCAGATGATGGACAGGTATCCTAACAGATTTCTTTAGAGAATAAGAACAACATCTTTTACAGATACACACAGTGACAAGGTTAAAAAAGGGTTAGAAGCGTGGAGTTGTTTGTGTTAGCTTCACTTCGAAGATTTAGTGGCAATGTTACTTACAGGAGTGACGGCACAGTGGACAGATAATGTCACACAGTGTCTTATTACATGATTACAAACCCCTATGCACAATCTCACTTGCTGCAGGAAACTTAAATATGTTTCAGGTAGGAGCTAAATAAAAGGCATTACTTTTCATCTGCTTTTTCACTTAATGCTAATATAGTCACTTGTCAGTGGATGTAAAAGTAAAGGAGACAAGGGTTTATTTTTATACCTCGCAGAACAGCAACTGGTGATTTCCCTTAGATCATTGCTTTTGTGTGTGCAGGCGCCTAGCTTTTTTCTTTTAATATTTTAGGCATACTTTATTTTTTATTCAAAACAGTTTTATCCCAAGTCTGACATGCCGATAGTGTCAGGAAGGGAGTTGTGATGTTTAAACTTTACTGGATATTTTTTCTCATTAACTTATGGATGTAGGTGGTGCATCTCATTAAGCCAAGAGCTAATCACCAAGCGCACATTATCCATTTCTTCGAAAGTTTGGCTGAAGACATGACTTTGTGGTTCACTGCAGAGGATTTATAGAAGATGCATCTTAATGAGCAGCCACTAGACCCGGAGCTGAACAAGGGGGTCATTCAGCCGCAGCGTTGCTGTGCTGGGCTGCAGATACCTTTCTCAAGGGCAAACCACATCCCAGACCAAAAAAAAAAACCAAAAACAAAAACAAACAACGATGAGGACTGGAATTGTGGTTTTCCATACACGAGGAGTGAAAAGATGCTAACTTTGTATTTTAGACGCAGAAAAGCCAGTAGGGGACTTGAAAGAAGGCTAGGAAATCTGCACGAGAGGCCGCAGTGGCGGGGAGGCAGGCGGGCACCTCGAGCCCCACGTGCCCCGGCAGCGCTGCCGTTACCCCGGGAGCGCAGCTACGCAGCCCTGGCCTCGCTCGGCCCGCGGCGGCGGATGAAAGCCCGCGGCGAGACGTGGTCCTGGTGACCACCACCAGCCGCAGGCAGCGAGCGCTCTCCCTTTTCCTTCGCTTTTACCCGGTGCGGGGCGCGACGTGGTGAGCTGGACCCAGATCCTTCATTTAGGTTAATTACCAGAGGGTTGCAGCTTCCCTCCTTTGCTTTCTTTTTCACCTTCTTCCCTTTTCCTACCTAACCTGCCTTTGGTTTTCTCAAGTACGTACGCCTACTCAATTCAATTAGCCTTGGGTACCGTGCAGAGGCCTCGGATACCTGTAGTCATTATCCCAAGCACTTTTCGTAAGAGTATGGATATTAGTCCCAAAGTCCTGGCAAAATTCCAGCTCCGCTAATGTATTTACATTCTAACCTCTCTAAATGTATCTCTTCATTTTAAATGGTGGAGTTATTCTTCATTTTCTCGCCTTACTTTGCCGTGTAAGGTTTCTGGTAGAGTTAAACTTATTCTCCGTGGCAGAATAATGCAGTATTTTTAAGTCTTACCAGCCTTGCAACATTTGGTATTTTTCTTTAAGCTGCTGCTTCTGGACTCATGAGACTGCAAGAATCCCAGTTCCCTACCCCTCCCTGTTTTTTAGAAGGAAGCCTCTAATCCTTGTGCAAAAAAGCTTAAAGCGCAAAGCCCCAAAACAACTAAAAGATGCAACTCAACATCTGTTATTATCTTTAAACTATCCCACGAATTTAAGTTAATTCTCACGTTTGAGTCCTGCCTCGAACACGCTCCTACAGCTGGCAGTGCCGGCGGGGCCGTGGCGGGCTGGGCCTGAAAGCGGCTACGGCCATCTCTGCCCTGAGCTGCTCTGTCTGATCTTGCACAAGCGGCTGCTGTTCCCAGTTAGGCCAGTGAGGTGCTCAAGCTGTGTGACTACAATTGCGGGCAGAGGTTGACCCGTATGTTTCAGTCCGAATGGAGGGCCTGCGCCAAAGCCTGCCCTGGTGGGCGTCCCAGCATCAGCGGGCTGGCGTGAAACCCTTCCCAGAGCACTGGTAGCAGTACAGTCAACATATATCTCTCTATACGATAGGGACAGCCATTTTAAAATACCTTCTTAAGATTTGGGGCTGCTTTGTTTTTTATTGCTTTGTTTTTCCCTCCTAGCAGGACGAAGGAATTTTTTGCCCAGCTTCAGTCATATTGCTTAAAAGAGAGATGCAGTGAAACGTCTGTAGAGGTAGGTGTCTCGTACCCGCAGACCGGGTCTCTGCATCCAGAGGAGCTCTGCTCTGCCCATGGCCCCATCCCATGGAGGTTAAAATATCTCCATACCTTAGCGAGGGTAGAGGGACTGCGCACACTCCAGGCTCCAGAGGAGCCGGGCATTTAACTCCTCAGCGCTCAGTTTGACAAGTTTTCTTGCTGGGGAGGTATCTGGACATTTTTGGCCTGATTCTTTTCTCCTTTCTCTGCTGTAACTCCTGGATGTGCTGATCAACACGGGCAAGTTTAAATAGCATTTCTGTTCATCTGCAGCCTTGCTTACCGGGGTCCTCTCACAACAGTCTCACAAATGTTATTCGTTGGTCCGCTCGCCTGTCTGCACCCCCACCCGTCTACCCAATATTCGAAGACAATCAGCAAATTAATGATTTCACATTTTCAGCCCGTTAAATTATTTATTGCTGGTGTCAATAGAAAGTTTTTAAAAGGTAAAATATCTTTGTATATTGACTGCCAATTCTACATGGATGTAATGGCACCAGGCACTGTACCACATCATGAAATAAAAATTAAATTGTAGTTGGGCTTTTAAATCAACTCAATTAAAATAAAGAGATTCTTGGCTTGATATAGGGAAATATTTGTATTTCCAATTCTATTTGTTAATACATTGACATATGTGCTATTTTTTAAATGTAGCACTAAGTGCACTTTCTGTCAATGCCATAGATTTTTTAATAGACTGAGAAAATGCATTTCATTTCTTCTTATTTTCCTTCAATACATCATTTGGTTCTGCTTTTTTGCCTGCATGAAATTCATTTTCTAATGGAAATATTTGTTTTGTAAATCAAATATGTATTATGCACAAAATGCAAAGCACAAATTAAATTATGTTAATGAAATGAAAGAGATATGAAATGCATATTTCATGGACAAAACATAACCTCAGCAAACAACCATTTCTTGATAAAATCTTTAAACACAATCTCATTCTGTGACAGACATATTGTTAAAGCAGATAGCACCTCATTTAAATGGTTTCCTTTAATATTAGTGCTTAGTATATAATTGTAAATAACTTTTGGGATGAAAAACCAATAATGAAATACTGTCTTTAATAGTTTGCTATTGATGTCAGCATAAAATTTGTAGTAGTTGAATATTGGAAATTGGGAGTGTGCACACATATAGTCAAAAGCTGTAAATGATTGCATATTTAAATAGAGCTGACTAAGGCAAAGATGTTATAGATATTAGTAATAGGCAGAAAATTATGCTGACCTAACATTATTTGACAAAACCCACTGTTTTAAATTATATATTGGTTACACTTAATGAATAATAGATTCTGTAGGTGTTGTTTCTCAGATCGTAATGCTGATGACACTCTGTGTTGGAGACTTCTTAGTCATCCTTCTGACAATAAAACAGGTAGAGATCACAAAGGTCACTGAAATATGAAATTGTATTTATGGGTCTTCATACCAGCCTCATCTTCTGCAGGACAAACATTTCCAAAGCTAGGAGCAAAGCAAATATTCCAGGTTAACACTAAATAAATACAATGCAAAAAAAATTACTTTAAATAAAGCTGGGGATTGCAGGTAGGTTTTGGTTTGCTTTGCTCTCCTAAGCTGTAGGGCCAGTGTATAGATCCCATCTATTTGTTGGGTTTCATCACTGTTCCACCATTGATTGAGTTCGCTTGGTTGCGTCATATCTGCTGAATACATCTCTCCATCCATCCCTCTGTCTTGAGCATACACTGAATCAAGAACAGAGAAAGCTCTTGATACATAAGCCAATTCTTTCAGACTTTTCAGGGCAGCAAAGAATGTATTAAAATCACCAAAGGGACATCTGTCTCCTCTCTACTATACTATTTTTATCAACAATGCTAAGAAAGAGAAAGAACATCGTGCTCAGTTAAAAGAAAAATCAGCACTGCAACTAAGATGATCATTAGAGAGCTGGAAGGTGCCTGTAATCCAGCAGGTGATAAGAAGACCAAAGCTCTATTTGAATGTTCCTATTCTTCATGTGAAAGCAGGAGAGCTATACATAATTAATTGGGATCTGTTTCATTTTCTGAAGGAGAACATATTTGTTTTTATATCAAGTCTTACACTTAAGATTCAGGCACTGATACCTGATAATTGTTTATCATCTTTTTTTGTGGAGGGGAGCAAGATAGACAAGAAAGCCAGGATAGTGTTATGTGGAGGCCTTTGGCTTTTAAGTCACTTTGGCTTTAGGTCTCAGCCTACTGTCATAACTGCCCATAGGCTGCATAGCAAGTCATTTCATCTTTGCCAATGTCTGCACTGATTTGTGCAGAGATATCAGCTGTTGCCTTCGATAGCAGTGATAACAGTGCAAAAAAGGTGGAAGTTCTCGGATCCTGTTTGGAAAAGCTCAGGGAGTAGCACGGGCTGAGCACAAGCAGGATACAGGATCCTGCCTGCTGAAGGTGAAGAGGAAGGTAAGTGAGGGAATTAGTTACGATTCAGCATCCCGGGCAGTGCAGTGCCCAGCACGCCCCGAGAGTCCCTGATTAGCCAGGGGGCAGAGTGGAGCGTTGCGTAAGGAAGACCGGGCATGGTCCGAGACAAGCTGGTGAAGAGCTCGGAAGAGATGAGGAGTAGAAAAATCCATACAAATCCCAAGCCTGAGATGACTCCCAGCGAATTACGTGCTTTAATCCACGTTCCAGATTCCCCACTCTGGGGACGTTGTTGGTTTCCCCCACTGCTGCTGCCTGGCCGACGGCTGTAGGGATTTTGCTGCACCGCTGCGCTGCTTCTGCCCGGCCCGCAGCTGCCGGGATTTTCTTGCACTGCTGCACTGCCTCCGAGCTTCCCTGGCATCCCGACACAGCATCTCCAGGCTCAAAAGCCCCTCTAGGTGACGCAGGCAGGCTGCCCACGGGATGTGCCTCTGTCCAGTAGCGTGGCCGGCTGGTGCCACCGCTCTCTGCAGCTCAGTGCGGTCTCTTCTGCTGCTGAAGACGTTTCTTCAGGAGGGAGCCTTCTTGCCAAGTTGTATGTGTGTTGCCAGCCAGTGAGGCCTAGACAACGTTCTGGTTTGGTCTGAGGGCCAGACAGGCCTTTCAATACCTTTAGCAATAGATATCTTTCAATGCCTTGATACTAAATACATAACCCTGATATAAGCTTGGCAATAAATACCTGTAGCAAACACAGCAATGTACTG
Source organism: Struthio camelus (assembly GCF_040807025.1). Classification (NCBI taxonomy): domain Eukaryota; kingdom Metazoa; phylum Chordata; class Aves; order Struthioniformes; family Struthionidae; genus Struthio; species Struthio camelus. The sequence continues at coordinate 14,325,815 of NC_090951.1, forward strand.
CGTGCAATAGCAACAAGCTGGATGTACTGAAAAGTACATTTTCTACGTGGCTTCCTATACTTCCAATAAAATATTTATTCAATCATACCTGCCCTATTTCCCCCTGTCAGAGGCACGTCGGTCCCATGATGCGTGACCAGGGATGCAGGCAAGCAACACGCCTGTTGCGAGCAAAACAGCCATCATCCGCCGTCCCCAGCGTGCTTACTGCATAACCCGCATGCCACTTCTGGGAATGGGTGGGCTTTTCTCAATTGCGTGATATGATCTTGTATGGGTGTGGGATACAAATGCTGTCAGGTGTAAAAAGAAGAGGACAGTAAAATGTCTGAATGCTATTGCTGCTATAGCCTTCTTTCACTTCGAGCGTAGCAAAAGAATTCAACCAAAATAAACAGTCCAGCTGTGTGAATCTTAGCTCCTTTTGAACCAGGCCATCAAACTGTCTCTCTGCCGTAAAGTAAAAATCTTTCAAACGCTTTCAGAATCTCCGGACTTGGCATTTTCCCCAGGATAACCCAGTAAATTGCTGGGGAAAAAAGTATCCCATGTATCATAAAGTACTGGAATTTTATCCCAAACAAAGGCCAAAAGCTTCTCCAGAGGGAAAATCCAAAGCCAGATCTCCAGATATTTAGAGCTGAAGGAATAGTTTTATTCCAGCACGTCAAAGAATCCTCCTCGGCAGTTTACAGAGTCATTTGCCTGAAGCATAATAATGAAGCGAGAGCTTGCTAAGGGTGAAAACGTCTCATACAAGGAGCGTTATTTGGGAGTATGACTGTAGCAGATCTTGAGGGCCACCAAGTAAAGTCCCCAGATCTTGAAGACAGCCATGTCACTGCAGTTTTTCTGATGTAACGTTAAAAGCCAACCCCGTGTATTCCAACTGGGCAGGGAACATCTCCACACCATAAAACCACTTCCAGTCTTCAGTGTTTTTTGAGAAGAAACCATGGGACAAATGCTTTTCTGAGTCAATGGAATTACAGGCACATAAAATATCAGAGTAAAAACTGGCCCCTAACATTTCTGTTGGGTATATACTACTTAGGGAAGAATAATGGATGCTAAATCTAAATTGTGCTTCCTACACTTATTTCATAGGAAATACAATTTTTTATCCATTTTATCAATTTTCTAAAATGAATCTTTCCCTTTTTCATTATCAAATTTCGATCTCATATCATTTCCAGCACCACCCCAAGCCATTCTGGAGTTCTCGTTTACATCACTAGAGATTAATATTAGGTGTTTGTAAAAGGAGGATATTAGCTTCTCCCTTATATCTGTCAAAATTAATAACTTCTCTATCACAGATAACTCCAGGTCAATATTAGATTCACAGATGTGGCCAAGAATAAAATGTATGGAAATATAATATCTCATTTATAAGTATCCAAAAAGGTGGGGGGGGAGAAGGGAGGAAGTGTTTCCATTATTGAAATTTAGACTGCAACTGTTCAAAAGGTCAGAAGACTTTGAGGGCTGAACATATCTGCCATATGGCCTTAGCCTTTCAAATAGAAAACAAATTGGAGGTCAGCCCGGGGGAGAAGAGAGAAATGAATTTTCTGCAAACAGGGCAAAGGAAGAGCTCGGGATCCTCTTCGTATTGCATACATGCTTCTATCTAAACCTACATTGTGGCCAGAAGAAGGGCTCCAGACATAAATGTTTGCACAATGATTGATGTAAATACTTGGTGATGATTGATAATAGTTATGTCTGGCAGATGTCCACCTCCTGCACGGCTGATCCAACATGGCACCTCCTGATGTTGCATTGATTTAAAGGGAATAGCATGTTCAAAGTGACCATATTGCAGCAAGAATATCCTGTGCTCTTGGTCCAGCAGAGACGACGTTGATTATATTTGTTAATGGACCATACTGTTGTCTCCTAAAATCAACTGATTTAAGAGCATTAGCAGACACAAAGCTCATCTGTGGCCTCGCAGGAGTGAGGCAGCCTTCTTTACTATGGAGCACACTTGACTTGTGCAATTTTCTCTGACTTCCTGTCATTTTTAAGAGTCGTATCAGAGAAATGTTCAAATGCAAAATTACATTCTTCATATTAGATTGCAACTGTTTTGTTTGGTTACCTAAATAAGGACTTGGGAGGTTAACTCCCAAACCTGAGATGTAAAAATAATTCTCTTAATTTTTATTGGCTTTTACTGGCTTTTCATCTGTCTGCTCCACAAAGCAGCATTAAAAAAATCCTAACCCGGTAGGCATGGCCTTCTCCTCATCCCAGCTGCGCACAGGTTTTGTCTTCGCAGGACTTGCATCCCCATGTCCGAGAGGGCTGCTGTCCCCGGGCTTCCTCGGCCCCGACGCCTGCGCTGCAGCAGCAGCCCGCGCCTCGGGTGCCGCCGCCACCACAATCTGGGCTTCAACTGCCTGGACGCAGAGGCTGGGCTTCAGAGGTGAAGAGAAAAAGAGAGCTGACAACGCAAGATTGGTTTTTTACATAGGTTTCCGGTGAGAAGGTGAGATAAATGCGTACTGCAGGAATACACCAGAGGAGAAGCTGTGTGATTTATGCTTTCAGAAGTCAATAACACAGAAACTAGTGATTTAAAGGCTGTTAAATGAATTTTACCAATTATTTTATTCACATGATCAAACTTATATCATTGATGTTCTTACTAATATATCCCATTTGGTTCAATAATCTTTTACTTGTAATTACAGGTGAAGAGGTCATTTTAAAAAAGCCTGCAATGCGATTTAAAGAATTAGGCTGCTTTCATTTTGTGTTTATAAGCAATCGAGGATAGAGAACTAATGCTACTTTCTATGAGAAAACATTAAAATGTCCTCAGATCATATCTTCATTCACGCAAAGGATTTTTTCCTGTTGCTCCTCTTCAATCGTTTTCCTCTGCCTTTGTGGCTTTCTGCATCTTTTGTTGCTCTGCCTGGCAGAGCAGTAACTTTGGCGCTGCCAAGACGGCCTTTCGGAGGCCGTGGACCTGCTGAAGTGAAAACATGATTTTTTTCCCCCTTTTTTCCTGAGCTCCTCAAACTCTAGATGACCCACAGTAAAATCCTTTTAACAAGGCTTAGTTCCTTGCTGAACCGGTTGTAACTTAGCAAAATAAACAAGAGCCCTTCTCTGGTCTTTCTGTGTCTCTGGAATCTTTTTCCCATGTGCAAAGAACAAGGACTATCTGAGCAGCAAACCCGGGAAAAGGGGGACAAAAGAGTTCATCAGAGCCCTGTTACCCTTTCCACCGCAGCTTGATGCCACCTCTGCTGGCATTTACTGCTTCCCTTTTCTCCTGGATGCTGCTGCTATTTTTGTGAAGGACTAAATTTCTGCAAATTTAAAATAAAAATCCTCAGTATCTCCGAGAATACTGGATTGTCTCCTAAAATCCTCTCTGCCAGTCCTGTGAATGCTGAGATGGCGCATGAAGCCATGGCAGGTGCCCGGGGAGGGGGCCACGTGGTGCTGCCCGACCATCAGTGCCAGAGTAGGAGAACCCACTCACTCCATGGGGCCCTTTCAAGCAGATCCATTCTTCTTCCAAAGCATCATATACACAAAAAGCTACCTCTTTATAAAGGGAAGCGTTTCCTGACCCATCTCACCACATTTCAGTGTGAAGTGCTGTTTGTCATCACTAAGCACTACTTTCCCAACCAATGAGTGGTATCTCTCCCGGAGCTGCTCCCCGCTCTAATAGGGTGTGAATACCAGCAGCAGCCGCGGTACACTATTAATTGTTATTCATGCTTGGCTCTGAGCGCGGAAATACAAAGGCTGCCACATGATCTTTTCTACTTCAAGATGATACCAACATGTATAATATTTCAAAAGATGAGGAAAATATCCTTGTGACCTAACCTAGCTGAACTCACAAAAACAAAGACATCTCCTCCATTGGGAAGAATAAAGTATTGAAATGGGACTCAGAGATCAATTAATCAGCCTGTTCCCATGTATACAAACACAGCCCTTAGATCTCAGCTCCGAAACACTTACCCATACCTCAGCAAAGACATCCCCCTTTTCTAGTTATTTTTCTTAACATTAGAAATTAGGAAGAGAAGAAATGCGTTGCTCCTCCAGGATCAAGCAACTTCAAAGACTACACGAGGGTTGGGGGTTCCAGGTCCTGACCTCAGTTTTAGGAGAGTCAGAGGGGCTTAGGAGGAGAAGAAAGGAGAGGACGAGGACGAGGACGAGGAGGAAGAGGAGTGCTCACTTTTTGATGCCCCAGTGGGGTCAGGGCTGGGATTCGCCATCTGAGCCAGGCAGTGATGAAGAAAGAGTAGCTGCTTAGAAAGAAGCTGGGAAGCACAACATGCTGCAGGTGACTTTTAGCAGGAGTTTTGAACTGGGCAGTTGCAACCAAATCTACTCCCCACATGGCTGGGAGAGGACCCCAGGCAGGAGGGAAGGGGAGCAGGTGCCCACACATCATCCAGAGCTATTCACAGCAGGCAGGAGGTTCAAAGAGCGCGGATATCCTGGCCGTGAATGCATTGGAGGTTTACAACCGCAAAAAGTTCCTGCCCAGCAACAGGACAAGAGGCAATGGGCAGAAACTGAACCACAGGAAGTTCCATCTGAACCTGAGAAAAAACTTCTTGACTGTGAGGGTGACAGAGCATTGGAACAGGTTGCCCAGGGAGGTGGTGGAGTCTCCTTCGCTGGAGATATTCAAAACCCGTCTCTATGTGATCCTGGGCAATATGCTCTAGGTGACCCTGCTTGAGCAGGGAGGTTGGACTAGATGATCTCCAGAGGTCCCATCCAACCTAAACGATTCTGTGATTCTGTGATTCTGCATCATCAGGGAGATTTTGAAATATCCTTCCAGGATAATCAGTTTTAAGATGCCACCTATGCAGTTTATCATGACTTAAGGCGAAAGTGCTTGCAATACCAGGACCAAAGTCATGTTCTCACCGCGTTCCTCTGGAGAAGGAAAGGAAAGAATTGATAGTCTTCAAGAAGTTAAATAGGTATCTTGATGCATTTGATGAAAGTTGCCGCACAGGACTGGGCAGAGAGCTTTAACAAAATAAAAAGTCTGCAAATATTCATTCACATTTTTAAATGAATTTACTGCAGCCACGTTGATTTCCCCCTGGGATTTGCTTTCTGCACACTTTTGAGCAATCAAGTTTTACTGGGCAAATGTTTGCACAAGTCAAATTTCAAAATTGCATGCAGAGACAGAATTTTTTGTGTTTTCATGCCAGACATGCTTGTAGGCTTCTCCAATGAGCAGGCAGAAACAATATCATGTGATTTATCTGACCCATCACAACCAACCCACATACCTTGACTAACGAAGATCAGACACCCACAGTTGTTTGTGATCAAGACACAGAGTTGTTTTTTTTAATTACAAAGCTATCCATCAGTAATTTCAAATAATAAGTAAATTGGAGGGAATTGTGATCTGTCTCCAGATAGTCTGTGAGCAGAGAAAGCAGCTAAATTTGTTGAATAAATTATTCATTATGGATTATTCGCTCAGCTCTACTGCAATAGCAGTGACATTGTTTAATTTAATAGCACATTAAGGGATCTTTTTCCTTACACAAATGAGTGCATTGCTCCCAGCAAGTTGACTCTTGAAGATGCAGTACTGGAAACCTGTAAGAACAGCTATCCCCGTCCACGGCTTCAATTAGATTTTGGGTAGAGAAGACCTTTGTAATATACCACTGACTGTATTTGGCTACAGTCTTTCTGTGGGGATACAAACTTGCTTGACGTAATGTGGAGCTATGTAACTCTTGTAAAAAACTCTAGAAACTGAGCACAGAGGTTTATTTGCTTTACTGAAAATCTCATCTGCTTTGAGATGGATCTGACAACCCCAAAACCAAGGGAAACCAACTTTTCTTCAGATCTCGTTTGGTCCTGGACTGTCAAGCACATGTAGTCTAAACCCTTCATTTCTTTATCTTCCATTGCAAAAGTCAGCTTCTCCTCCTATCCCTGGCTATGCCAAAGCCCAAAACCGAAGACAAAACTCACAACCAGTGAAACTGCCAAGGAAGCCGATCCTTGGTGAGAGCGGCCACTCGGCAGGAGTACCAGCCTTGTTTGTTTTGTACATATTCCTTCTGCTTTACTTTCCTTGAAGACAATGTAAAGGAAGGCAAATATTTTTACAGATCATTTACAAGTAACTACCTCTTGAGGAAACTCCTCTGGTAACTTTACTCTGAGAAACTGAGGTCTTCAAAATGCCCAGGACTTCCCAGAAGCATAGCTGCCTGGCACTCTCCCAGCCCAGCCCCAGCAGTGTCCTGCAGTCACTTTTCCATATAGGACTTGGCCAGGTCCCCAGCCGCTCGGTGATGCCCAGCGCTGGGCAAGCGTGAGGAACATCTGCCTCCCTTGTACACCTCCAAGCATGCATGCACAGACACACATAGCTGTACCTCCATTGCTTTCACCCCTCAAAAACAGGTATGATTTTACTCTCCTTTTGTGGACACTCAGCATATTCACCCAGAATATCTCAAGACAGTCAGTTTTATTGGGCCTAACCTACTCCTGCATCTAAAAAATACTGAGATATTCCTGCTCACGATACCCCTGAGTTGCAGGAGCACAAGTTCGGGGCTGAAGCTTCTTTCTAGATGAGGATGAAGCTGAAGGCAGAGGATGAAAGTGCAATTTGTCTTGTGAAGCATTGGCGTGCTGTGCTGGGCACTGGAGCAAGGGCCGGGAGGCGAGCGGCCCAGGAAGCAGCAGAGGGGCCGCAGTCACAAACCGGAGCGTGCCGAAAAGCCACTGGGGGTCCTCCTGCCTTATGGGTTGGGGCAAACACGCAGCAGACTCGCAGGTGCCCACACACCTCCTGGTGAGCTGCAGCTGCTGCTCTTGTGAGTCCTGCAGGGCCTGGCCCTGCTCAGGATCAGCCTCTTGGAAACCCTTGTGCAGGAAAACGTGATACTCTTTAGACCCCAGCTACGAGTGTCACACACAAACACGGGACGGGAGGTATCCTCAGCCAGAGTAAATTAGCTCGCTGCCGTCGATGAGTGCAGAGAAGAAAATAAATAATGCATACATTTTATTTGGGTTAGGAAGAGCTGGAAAAATATCAGTCAGCTAATACATCAACAGGATTTTGGGGCCCATTCATGGGTGCTAAACGTCATACCCTGAAATATCCTTATTCTGACCCAGATACAAATATGAGGAGAAATATAGGCACATGCAGAGATCCCTGATCTGTTCTGATTTATCTCTGCGCTTTTTGACGCTGCGCTTTTTTAAAACACAGCTCCCACTGAGTAATGACCTGTGGGTAGCAGGTACAGTACGGTCTTCCAGACAATCTGTTACAACAGACACGAAACAGATTTCTCAAACCTAACAGATTCGGCTCCAGTATAATGTATTTTCTGCTGGCTATCTCAAATATTCATACTGTTGCAGAGCTGATCCTTCCTAGGTGTTAGTGCTCCTTACCACGCTGAAGAGGAGAGGCACAAACAGGCAGAAAATCCTGCCAACAGGAGCAGGCAGGATATGCTCCAGCAATTTGTTTCAACAACACGATTGTGCAGAAACCGAGTTAACTACTCCAGTTAAATAAGTATTATCAGTGGCATTAGAAAGAAACATCAGGCAGAGCTGTTCCTATGAAGTGAGAAACACCAGGACAACTTTCTGTTTCGCAGCGTATGCACGCATCACACTCCTGCTTTCACTTCCTTAACCCAAAAACTCTTTTGTATTGTTATTTATTTGAGTTTTCTGAGCTGTGCATCAGTTTTTCTATGTGATCTGCTGCACCCGATAGGGAACCTCAAGCCAACCCTGGGATAGACATGCACCCAGCAGCTCATCTCACACTGCCACTGCCTACAACAGGCAGCAGCCCTGCAGGTGCCCAATGTGCAACAGATATGCAGGTGCTGGGTGTGCAGCAACTGTGAAGGTGCTGGGCACGTGCAGCAGCCGTGCAGGTGCCTGCAGCAGGCAGCAGCCGTGCGGGTGCCCCGCTCGCGCAGCTGCACCTTCGCTCTGCCCACGCCGGCCCTGCACTCAGCCCCTTTCAACTAGCTTGGCCACCAGTGCAGAAACGTCCCTGATGGGAGCAAGGTGCGGTGTGAAGCAGTTTCCCCAAATATTTAAAGTAAATAGAATAAGTTCTGGCAGCAGCATCGACGGAGGGGAAGCGTGAGCCACATGCAGTTCGATTTTTGAAGTCATGGCACAAAGGGCCTGATGCCGCAAGGACGGGTGCTGAAAATCCTGTGGGGAGGTGGGAAATCTCTGTTGTTTACATGTATACCTATATTCTATATGTATATATTTACACTACATACACTCCTGGCCTTTCCACTTTCTGGACCCTACAGGAGCTACAAAACACAAGGGTGAGTGTGGTCGGCGAGTAAATTAAAGAAAAGCACCAGGGCAGGTACAAGCACCAAAACCGCAGAGAAAACTGCGAGCGATGCCCCGCGAATCCCCTGTGGGGACCTGCCAGGCTCCCTCACCGAGACGGCGAGCGGTGCCAAGAGAGCCTATATGCCTCACTATATGCCATATACATTATACACCTATACATTAAGCTCCCGTTTTCACATTCATTTTAGCCCATCCGCAGGCAAGTTGCACTGTTATGCCTCGAAGCGTCTATAGCATATCATTCTGCCTATAACCTTAAAATCGAAATGCCATGTCGTATTTTCTACCTTCGGTTGCAAGTGTTATCTTACCTTACGTTCTAGTGTAACATTGTACTTTCCACCCTGCTTGATAAGCTGTCAATATTGTTTTGGCAGGAGAAATTTCCATGTCATGCATCAGATGATCTCCACGACCTTTAAGCGAGTTGCCAGTGAGATAATTTACTCACATCGTTGTGACAAAATAATATCGCTTCTGCCCAGGTCATGTGACATGATCATTACACAGTTTTCATAAAATGATTAAATTTTGCACATTTTGGGGTGTGGGAGTGGGGGTTGAAGACCTTTATGGAAAATTGAATTTACTGCATTGCTTATCACTGTGGTTAACTGCGGAGCGTTAAAGCGGAGCCTTGCCCTTGCTGCACCCGAGGAGCACACCCAGAAACCTCACACGACGCTTACGTCTCGCTTTTATTTTGTGTTTTTCTGCCGTTCTGCCTTGTGCAAGGAATGTTTTAATACAACCGTCTTCGCAGTGTCTTGTATTAGCAGGAGGATGTGATCACAAATATCGCATCCTTTTGGCATCTTTTTGGCTCTCTGTGCATAACAAAAATGTCAAACAGATTTTAATGAAAGGCTGCATGCTTGTGGGTATTGACAGTTTGACACAGAATCCTCATTTTCAGATGTCTTGTTCTGACGGTTTTTAACACACAAATAGTTGTAGCGTAAGAGCAAGGCTCCGAAACCGCGGCGAGCCCCTATTTATACACCATCCGCCTATTCTCGACGGGCTCCAGCTCCTGTGGTTTTTGGCCTGAGAGTTTTTGTGGCTCGGCTGCAGTCGTCTCCAACCCCCACTTAGAAACCGGCTCATTTCTGTTGCCCAGCGGCGGAGCCCGGGCGCTTGGGCGGCCCGCGGGGCCGGGGCCGGGGCCGGCGGCAGCCCCAGGCCGGGCTGTGGCGGGAGGCTGCGACGCCGTCCCGCGGCGGCACCGGCACGGGGTCCTCCACCCGCCGTCCCGCCAGGCAGCGCCGCGGGGGGAGCGCGCTGGCACACGCACGGATTCATGGCTTTGGCCGCGAGTGACGGTGCTCCCGCCGCGCTCCCGCTCGCTGCCGGAGCGGGCGGCAGCTCTTTGCTTCTCTCCAGAGAAACTGCCGAGAGTCAGGAAAGGGGTGGGTGGCTCCCGCTAGCATTTCACTTGCTACTTCTTGTCTCGAGCACCCTATGCTGTTATCTGCGGCTACTTCTTTGACGTGAGTAAGGAAACATCAGAGCAACTGCTTATTCCGAGGAGATGTTAGCGAATAATGAAAATGAAAATTAGAGCTGAATGACATCGGGAAACTCCACTGGGTAAGAAAGGTCATTTTAAAAAAGATATTCTCCAAAGTTTTTTCACAGGCGAAAGCTGAAAGCAGCTATTATCTGTACCAGCTTCAAAAGCCCTTAGGGCCTTTGGGCGGCACCAGATCTTCCCTTGGAGCATTCGAAACAGCTGGCTCAACTCCAGCGCCTTGCCTTGCCTTGCCTTGCCTTGCCTTGCCTTGCCTTCCCTTGCCTTGCCTTCCCTTCCCTTCCCTTGTCTTCCCTTGCCTTCCCTTGCCTTGTCTTCCCTTGCCTTGCCTTGCCTTCCCTTCCCTTCCCTTCCCTTCCCTTGCCTTCCCTTGCCTTGTCTTCCCTTCCCTTCCCTTGCCTTGTCTTCCCTTGCCTTCCCTTGCCTTCCCTTGCCTTGCCTTTCCTTGTCTTCCCTTGCCTTCCCTTCCCTTGCCTTCCCTTGCCTTGCCTTCCCTTGCCTTGCCTTCCCTTGCCTTCCCTTCCCTTGCCTTCCCTTCCCTTGCCTTCCCTTGCCTTCCCTTGCCTTGCCTTCCCTTGCCTTGCCTTCCCTTGCCTTGTCTTCCCTTGCCTTCCCTTGCCTTCCCTTGCCTTGTCTTCCCTTGCCTTGCCTTCCCTTGCCTTCCCTTCCCTTCCCTTGCCTTCCCTTCCCTTGCCTTCCCTTCCCTTGCCTTCCCTTGCCTTCCCTTGCCTTCCCTTGCCTTGTCTTCCCTTGCCTTGCCTTCCCTTGCCTTCCCTTCCCTTCCCTTCCCTTCCCTTGCCTTCCCTTGCCTTGTCTTCCCTTGCCTTCCCTTGCCTTGCCTTCCCTTGCCTTGCCTTCCCTTGCCTTGTCTTCCCTTGCCTTCCCTTGCCTTCCCTTGCCTTGTCTTCCCTTGCCTTGCCTTCCCTTGCCTTCCCTTCCCTTCCCTTGCCTTCCCTTGCCTTGCCTTCCCTTCCCTTCCCTTGCCTTCCCTTGCCTTGTCTTCCCTTGTCTTCCCTTGCCTTCCCTTGCCTTCCCTTCCCTTCCCTTCCCTTCCGCCCAGCTCCGAACATCCCTTCTGCCCAGCGAGACCCCTCAAGTCTCCGCGACAGCTCCCTGCGGCGGGGGCACCCACAGGCGGCTCAGCCCCCAGGCGGGGACACCCCCCACCTCCAGCCCTCCAGACCTTCCTGCTGCCCCAGGCCTTGCCAGGGGCCGATTTGCCCCGTACGATATGCCGATGAGCCGCTGCGTTAAGGATGCCGCCCAGCTCTGTGCAGCGAGCCGCTTCCGTTAGCGTATTCCCTCTTTTCAGGACCACTTCCAAGGCCGCTCCCGAGGAGCAACTGGGAGCTTCTCCCTAGACCAGTATCAGCATGACCTATCCCCATTTCCCCTCCCCTGTCTCGCTGTTCAGGCACTTATCTTGCCTTAATAATTTCCCACGTGGCGCTGTATCAAATACTTTACGGCAGGAGATGAGCTCTACTTCATTTCTTTGATCTGGAAAATCAATGATCTTATCAAAGCAAGATATCAGGTTGGTCTGGTGTGATCTACCTTTGGTAAATCTATGCAGCATTTTAAGACCACTTTGCAGTTACTTCTTTGGTTACTGTTTCCTCAAAGCTGTGTCCTAAGCTTTGCACTTGTGTGCAAGGCTTAGGACAGACCAGATGATCAGGCGGTGGTGGCTTGGCTGCAGCTCTGCACCACATCGTGAGCTGGCCGCGTGACTTCAGTTGCAAAACGGTTCCCTGTCTAAAAGGGCCGCCTTTCTCATACCCTTTCATCTACTTGGATAAAAAACGCTACACAGAGCACACTTTTTTTATTAATTACTGAAATTATTTTATTTGATTGGCTTTTGTTCGTCTAAGGCTGTCTCACATCTCGTGCCTCCCCAACCTTCTCTGCCATTCTCTATTACGCGGGCGGGTTAGATGCTCTCAGATAGCCTGGGGACATCGTCTCTGCATCGCGTCCATGAACCTACTGCAGAGACTCGCAAAACAAAATACGAGCCCAGGTGGGCATCAGAAACCCAGGCCGACATATTTTTTTTAGGCAATTTAACAAAGTTTGCATCTCTGGCAAAATGCTCGCTGCAGCTCTACAAATAATACCAAAGAGAACGGATCAATATAATGCCCTATTGACAAAGTCTAAACTGCAATACATATATTTTGTACACTTTTATTGTGTTCATGTATGTTGATTCATAGCAGTTTTATCAATAAAAAAACACAGCACAAAGTCTTACACTATAACTGTCACCGAAAATTATTTATTACCACGATAATAACAAATTTTATGTGGACAGAGATCCTTTGTGGTAAGACGTCGAAGTATAAAGAGACTAATAGAGTCTCCTGCTCTACGCGGTGCCGGCCGAAGGCCGGCGCTGCTGATCGCTACCTGCGGCATGCGCCACCCAGGTGTGCGCGCGCGTGTGGACGGCGGCGCTCCTCAAGGTCACGTGTGCGTTTCCCTTACATAGTTATAAAACCATTTTCTCCTCAAAAAAAGGTGTTAAAAGGCCTGCGACATATTTAAGGCAAGACAGATTCAAGAACCATAAAGTCAAACACTTATCAAACTTGGAAACCATTAATAGCCTGTCATCAATTATACCTCTAAAACAATTATAAAGGGCCAAATACTGCAGCCCGTAATTGAGCAAACCTCCCCTCGAGGTCACCGAGAGGTTTGCTCAATTAAGAGCTGCAGAGTTGGGCCCAAACTTAGCAATTTACGTGCAGCTGCGTCTATTTTTAGACTGCAGGCGGTAAAGCAGGAGGTGCCTGCTGCGCGCTGCTGCCCCACGGCCCCGCGCCGCACGGGCGCCCGCAAGCGGCAGAGCGGCCGAGAGGCGGCGTTCCCGCAGCAGCGGGGCTGCTCCGCGCCGGGGACGAGGGCGCAGCTTGGTCCCTTCTCTGCTTCAGCAGACCAACCAAACTGTAGAACTTTTTCTGACTGTAACAGAGTAAATCTGAAGCACGGAGGGGGAAAAAAAAACCCAACATATTTATTAAAATCTCTTTGACTGAATTTACCAAAACGTACCACAAACATCCAAAGGGAAAAAGCCTCAACTTTTGAATGTAAAAAAGATGTAAATATATTCCTGGTAAACCTGACCTTTGTGTGCTATACAAAACGACTACAGTCTTGTGTTTCAAAGATATTCTTCCTTGAAAAATACCCATTGTTATGGCATTTCCTTGACTAAGTGGAAATAACAGAGGTTACGCTTCAGCTATACACAACAATATTATTTCTTTTAATATATAAATGTGCCAAAAGGTACATATATAAGGAACACTGACGGAGTTCCCGGAGCTGTTCTCTGCTTTCTATTGTTACAAACAATAATTTGAGGAGAGAAAAAAAAAATCCCACAAAGAAGGATTTCAGCTTAACACTAGCAATACTCCTCCTGCACATCTTTCCTTTTATGCAGTTTTGTTTCAGTGATTTGAGCATGTTCTAATTTTGTCATTCAAGCCATCTGACTTTCACTGCTCTATACAAACAAAACCTAATTTAGTCTGAGATGTTTTAAGTCATAACAATGACGGATGGCCAAGGTTCAGGTGTGCTAGAATATTTAAATACCTAGTCTATATTTTCCTGATATAAAGACAGGCAGCTTTTTGTACTCTGATTAATTATGATTTTGTGTCTGAAAAAAATAGCTCTTTCTATTCTACATTATTAATTGGTTATTTAATTAGGGATTCTGGTAGCTTCAGATGTTGGGTAGCTAAAATTGTGCTGTGGTTAAAAAAAAAAAAAAAAAAAAAAAAGACTAGCTCCATACTGTTGCCTTTTTGTATCTTATGAAGGTCACAATAAGATGTGATTGTTTGGCACAGCAGCAGTGAATTATGCCACCCAGACAAGCTTTTAACCTATGTGCCTTCACTCTGAGTGAGACACACAGGGATGTGCTCTCTTTAAACAGTTCTCTATTGAAGAGGATTCAATCACCATAATGAATCTGAGGCCAGGCAGCAATCTTCTTCACTGAAAGAATTTCTAAAAGATTGTAGAATTTGTAAAACGAACAGCTCACAGACTAAATGGCTGTGTGGGTGAATCAATTATTGCAGGGCTCGCAGTAGTCATAATATTTAGTACATATCATAGAGTGTTTCAGGTACAATAAGATATGCTAGTTTTTTCCCATTCCTGCTTGAAAGTGGTACGTGCTCCACCAACTTAGCCAGTCTTCAGGATCTAGCTAGAACTAGTATTAAGTCAATAAAAAAATCCATCTGCAGCCAAAGTGCATGTACCAGGGTGCGAGGGACTGGTGTTGCTAACCGGTAATTGTGCGAAAACGCACGTGGCCGAGCCGTTGGTCCAGGAAACGCCCGGTGCGTGGTGAAACACAGAACGCACCAGGGGCCGACAGAGCGGTGGAGGTGCGGCAGGGCCAGTGCAGAACAGCTTCCCCATTAATGCAATAATTATTTTATTTTGACAGCACCATCTGTAACCATATAATCTGTGTCCAGCTACCCATATTTCCATTAATCAATGGATTTCAAGACAACTGTCATCATTTCATTGTATTGTGCCTTATTGGTTGGCTGCAGTTCACTTAGAAGTTGCAACGAGCAAGAGGCCGGTGGGCAGGAGCGGGACCCCGGCCCGCGGGCCCCGAGCGCCCCCTCCTCCCGGCTGGCCTCCGGAGGTCCGTGCCCACCCGCCGGCGGCAGCCGGCAGACGAGCGCGGCCCCGCGGGCTTCCCGTGGGAAATCGGGCTGCGAATTTCCCGCGGACCCGGCCCCCGGCACCAGGATGCTCCGCGAGACTTCAGGGAGGGCGAGACTGGGCCCTGGGGGAGGCAGCGGTTTTCGCCAGAAGGGGTTTGACGACACCAGCACAGGCATTCAAAGCATTTGCTGGCGCTCCCCGGACCCTGCGCCCGGGGGTGGTTTGTAGCATCCACGTCGCCGCTAGCGAGCGACGAGCGCAGAAGGGAAGTCCCCGGTACGCCGCGTGGTGGTTCGGCAGCGCCGAGCTAGGCTGGCAATGCCGACGGGTAACCAAGCGGTATCGGGAGCTGCCAAACAGGCTTTCGCGCTGTGTATAACCTCCCCTAAAATGTGCAGGCCTAGATGGCAAACAGGGTGTCCCTTTAATGAAACTACAACGTATTAAAAATTATTACAGCTTCGTCTTTTCAGGTTTTAGACAATGTAATGTGATTTATTCAAAGAAATGCTGATGATTAGACATTAAATGGCACTAAATATTCCACTTCCTCTGCGCTGCCTGATAAACTGGTTTCATTAACATTATAAGTAACAAAAGTTTCCATTTCAGTCGGCCCATTTTGTTTTCCTCACGCTCCGAGTCGCAGCTGCACGGCACTACATGATGGGAGCCGCGCCGCGCCGCGCCGGGCTCCGCACCAGCGCCGCGGTGAGGGGCCGCGCCGCCGCCGGGCGCCCGCGGACGGACACGCGGACGGACGCGCGGACGGCCCCCGGCCCCGCCGTCCCAGCCGGGATCGAGCTGCGCGGGAACAGGGCCCACCCGGCCCCCGGCCCCGGCCCCGAACCGGGGGCACGAGTCTGGTTTCAGGTAGACGAGGCCGGAGACACCACCCGGAGCTGCGTCCTGCGGCCACCCGAGAGCAACGGGCAGAGAAGGCCGCGGGCCGGACGCACGCCACGCTGGTCGCTCTGGCCACAGCCCCGACGTTTCCCTCTCGCCGCCAGCCCGCAGGGGTGCGAAGGCTTCGGCCATCGCCATCCTCCTCCCCGCAGGGCGCAGAGGGCCTCTCCTGCCGCCGAAAAGCTTCCCCCAGACCTACGACTCTGCCAGGAGAGGAAAGGAGAAGGGGCCCCCTTCCCTGGGGAAGGAGCCGTGCCTGAGCCGGAGCCCAGCTCGCTCTCCGGAGGCAAACGGGTCGCTTTCCCCGATTCTTCGGCGCGGCCTTCGAGCGCGCCCCGTCCGACCCGCGCGGCCGGCTGTTTGGAGGCGTTTGTCTCCTGGGCCCAGCAAAACCATCAGGATTCAACCGGCATTGCACGCCTCCGCTTTTTTTTTTTTTTTTTTTCTCCTGGAGAGATTTTTCTTTAGCCGTGAAGTCTCTCACTATTAAATCATGTGCCTCAGCTTTAAGTGCGGGTTAACATTTTGCCCTGAGTGGAAGCTACTGTATTTGTCAAGGATACGGCGGTGATTTATGGCCGTCAGCCCTATAGAGGAGCGCAGACGTGGATGCACCGCGCTCCTGTGCACCTTGCACGGGCGGCGGCGGCCGGGAGACCCCGCGCTGGGTCGCCGCCTCCAGGCGCCGGGGCTACGCGCGGCTCCCTCCCGGCTCAGGCCCTCGCTCGAGGCTCTGCCGGGGCAGCCGGTCCGCCCGCCGCCGCCGCCCGGGCACCCCAAAAACATTGGCAACCGCCGGAAGAGCGGGCGGGCGGGCGGGCGCCGAGCCCTGGGCGCTCGGCTCGGCTCCGGGCAGCTCCCTGCTCTCGTCGGCGTAACGGCCCAGCTCTGCCCCGACGGCCAGGCATCGCGGGGCCGCCGCCGGCTGTTGACGTTTCTGCATCAGGCGGCTTTTGTCAATCCCGGCAGGCTAAGAAACTCTATCTTAAGGGCTGCTCTTTATTAAATTTGCAAGATACAAAACTGTGACTGACTCTTTTCTTTTGTGAATGTATAAATAATAAATCCGTGCTGCTAAAAATAACAATTAAAACATTGCTCAAATTTCCAAAAAAAAAAAAAAAGACAACGACGACGACGACGAAATTAGTGATTTTCAGACGGCTTCGTGAGGACGGCGAGAGCCTGCGAGCACGTTGGGCCGCGCGGCTTCTCCGGGGCTCGCGACAGCTGTCAATGTTCGCAGCGCTTCAGACGGGGGAGCCGGGCTCTGGGAAAAAAAGAAAGCATCTGAGCCAAGCTGCTATGTGTTTTACCAAACTTTGTCACAGAGTCTTTTATACAACTCCTTTATGCAGTATCTGTGACATAATTCCTATTTTTTTCCACCAGCCATTATATATGATAAATAAAACAATGCACTGAAAACACTGAGATCTCTCATCAATGTCTTTGTGAAAAGGGCCCAGATAAATGAGTCTTGGAATCAAAGGCAGATTACATGACTGACCATGTATCATCCTCTATGTATTGAACATAGTCTTTGTAAAGATAGAGCGGTAATAAAAAGTGGTATTGTGTGCTGTGAAAGGCTGTGTGGGTCTGTGCATGACTAATCTGTCTTTCTGCATTATTTTATTCAATCTTCTCTGACTTTATGCCTTTGACATTTTTGCTACACTCAGTAAATTTGAGTGAATAGGCAATTTTAAAGAATTTTTATAGGGCTTCAGAGAAGTCATACGCAGACTGTATCTTTGTTCAGATTTAACAGTTTAAATATTTCCTTTGTCTAGGATGCAGAGTAATCTTTCGGCAGAAAAGCGGCGGGGGGATGGGGTCGGAAATGCCTCTCCTCCCGTAGCATCGCTGCCACGTTTTTCGGGAAAGCTTCGGAGAGGGGAGCCGGGAGGGGGCCGGGGCGCCCGCGCGTCGGGTCCAGCGGCGCTCGCCCGCCGCGGCCAGCCCGGCTCCGGGGGCGAACGAGGGGCCGGGGCAGGCCGAGGGCCCGGCGGCGGCGCCCTCCGCTCCCCTCGAGCGGCAGCGGGCGCAGGCTGCGAAGGGCTGTTGTGAGCGTAGGCTTAAGCAGGGTCTTCTTGCATCAGCCAGTTTCTCTGGCAAGATATTGCAAGGGTTGCTGTTTCTTGGTAAATAATGATTTTATTGCATCTCTTTAATGAACTGATAACGTGATACACAGTAAATTATCTGCATCTATAACGTTGCTGAGGATAAGCAGCGTGGTTTTAGTAATTTATACCACAGAGAGGCATGCATTATAAAAATAGGAAAATTATTTCCTTTGTTAAATTGTGCAGAAGTCTTTACCTGAGGAACCCCAGACAGATTAATCTCAGGAGAGCCACGCGCTTGTACTTAAGCTGTTGAACTGTTCGCTGTTTTTCCCTCAGAACAGTCGGGGGAAAAAAAAAAAACCCTTTCGCGAGCCAGAATTGACACGCTGGGTATTGTTCCTGCCCGTACAAGTTATTAAAATAATTACTAAGCGATTTGGAGGTAACCTGAAGCTTTCTTTAAAACTTAAAGCCAAATCTGAAGGAAGGAATTAGCGCAAATACTTTGGGCGGGCGAGAACTCAGGTGCGAGAGGCGAGCGGGGGCCGGGGCCGGGCGCAGCCCAGCGCCGCGCGGGGCCGGGGCCGGGGCCGGGGCCGGGGCCGGGGCCGGGGGGGGGTCGGCCCGGCCCGGGGGGCGCGGACGAGCCGCGGCGCCCCCCTGCCCCGGCTCCGAGGGGCCTCGGGCGCGGCGGCGGCTCGCTGGCGCCGGCCGGCCCCGGCCGCAGGGCTAGCGCGGCACCGCCGGGGGCCAAGGAGTTTGGCGGAGCCTGCTCTGCTCGCAGGGCAGCTGAGAGGAAAGTTATCGTGGGTTTTGTTTTTTCCCCCCTTCCTCCTCCCAAAGTCACCGCTGAGCTCCCAGAGAGATCGGAAGGTAAAAGCCCGCCGCTACCCTGGGAGGCTCCGCAGGCTCCTTCCTCTTGGGGCAGGTGGCCCCGTCAGCGCGGGGCCGCGCCGGCCGATTGCCGTCTCTCTAGAGGCAGTTGTGCTTTAGCATCCTGCCTCAACGTTTTCACGGGTAACAGTTCCCCGTCTCCGTGCTAGCTTGCATCACGAGTCCCCTCTGCTTTATACCGCAGAGGTGGAAGAACGCTACTTTTCATCGTCGCACCATGCTCGGTGCAAGTTTCTTAAAACGAGCGCTCTAGCGAGCCTGGAAACGTAGCATAATACGATTCATTTGCAGATCTCTGATAATAGAGGTGGTTTCTATTACTCTGTTACCACATCAAGGATTAATCCTGTTCCTTCAGGAAGGGCACGTTACCTTCCTCTTTAGGAAGCATTATCACAACGCTGGAAAAACAACAAATGCCGTCTGCGATTAGCTGCAACGGAGCGGTTCCCATTGATTTATACCGCTAAACACTGCGAGATTCGATCAAGCTGCACGTCCCTTTTTGCAAATTTTATTTTAACGAGAGCCTCGCAAAATACACGGAGCCACCCGACTTGGCTTCCGTTTTGTTTACAAGGAGAGAGAGATGTTTTACAAGTTAAAGGAATTCTTACCAATATTAGTTATTAACAGCCCCACGATGGCATTTGCATTTTTATAACCTTGTTACTTAAAAGTGAAACAGTAGAAGGAAAGACTTGGCGATAGTGTTCCCTGTGTGCTTTAATCCCAGCCTGAGCTTTTTATGCTTGAGAGCACCTTATGATGCTGTAACTAACCTCAAACCTGGAGCAGCAGGAGGGCAACAAACCCCCGAATACAGCAATGTCATGCTTTACAGGCGTACTCTCTGCAACAGCATGAATGAAGAAAAAAAGCGGTTGCCTAGGAAACACTCTAGTCTTGGTAATTATTACTGTAACTGTCTGCACACCCCACCTATAACAGAAATGAATAATAAATTATAATCACTGACTGGCAGCTTTCCGTTGTTGCTTTTGCTCAGCACTGCTACCTACTGGCATGCCAAATTAATTACACACGAACAGCAGGGCCGCGGCAAGTACGCGCACAGGCGCGCGCACAGGCGCAGGCCGCGTCTTTGTGCCGGCGGCGCAGGGGCGCAGGGCCTGCTCCTCACCCGCAGGGCGATGCAGGTAGAGCGCTGCTCCTTGGATAAACTGCAAAGTGCTTTGTGCTCATCCAAACACTGTAAGGAATCACGGGGGGGGGAAATCTTAAAAAAAAAAAACTTGTTTCAATTATGAGAGATTTCATGTCACTCTAAGTGAACAATAACAAAAGAATTTATTTTTGCTGCCTAATAACGTGTATTTTAAGGACTAAATGAAATGCTACTTAAGAGCAGCAAATCTGATATTGCAGTATTTTTAGCAGATATTTTTTATCTGGTACTTTTGATCAATTAAACTACATAATCAACAAAGATGTTCCATTTATCTTAGGTTGTCTAATTTGCAATACAGTGTTAAAGTACTTCTATTGGAAGACTAGTTTGTTTAGAAATTAGAACACTCAGAGTGATTTACTGGATTTGATTTAAAAGACACAGCGGGAGTTGGCAAAATTCACATATCATGGGGTTAATGTGGGTTAGAATGGAGCTATTTGTAATACAAAAATATTGCATACCAAATACACACATCTGATTTCTTTTAATCCCAGCTCATTTTTTGCAACATAAATCACTTTGTTAAAATGAACAGCTAAAACAGCTGCTTTAGACACTCTTGAAGCACACAAAAATCTGCTGCTTTAGATGCTCTAAGAGAGCAAGGAAAAGTGCTAAGTGCAACTAGTCTTACCGCAGAGATAGAGAAATGAACCCAGTTTACCTCTGAATTCCTGCTCCTGGTGGATCCTCCACCCGTCTGCTGCGGGTCTGCAGCTGGGAACCAAGAGCCAGCAGCCTTTTGGGATTTCTCCTGCTGCTTCCCTTGGCTTCGCCTCCATCCTCCCCAGCCCCGGAGAGGACGTGCCGCCCAGCGCACCCTGCCCCGTCTGAGGGAAGGGGCCCGACTCGCTGCGGCCGGTTAAAAACGATTAAGGAGTCGAACTTGCCCCACAATTAGGAACTAGGACAGAGCAGGTGATTTGCACCGTGTAATTTGCCCGCAGGGGCTCGGGCGCAGGTGAGCCGGGTCCCGGGCGGCACGGCCCGGCCGGCGAAGGCGAGGGCAGGCGGGAGCCGCGCCGGCCTGCAGCACGCGGCCGCGCCGGCCCCTTGGAAACTCGCTTCCCGTTAGCCACCGGCTAGTCAAGCCGTGGGAACGGCTCCAGCGCCGGGGCGAGCAGGGCTGAGCCCGGAGCGCCGCGGCAGGGCAGGAGCGCGAGCCGGGCGCCGGGGCGGGTTTGCAAAGCCGGCGAGGTGCGGACCGGGCTGCGTTCCCTCGGCTGATAGGACAAACTGAGCGTGTTTAGCCAACGGTCGAGAGGCCAGCGCTAAACAGCGTCACGCATCGCTCCACCGCAGCGGACGCGCCAGCTTGCTTCCTCCCCCCGCGGGGCAGCGACGGGCGAAGGCGGCGCGGCTGCAGCGGCTGCCCGACGTCCTAAGCCAGCACAGCCCCTTCTCCAGCCCTTCACTCATCTCCCACCTCAGAAAAAAACTGGGACTAAAGACGCCATCGTGTGCAGAGACGCCTTCCCCGTCCCCCAGCACGGCCCCGGCCGCCAGCGCCGTCCGGCAGCGTTTCAGCCTCCGGGGAAGCGGCTCTGGCCGAAGGGCCGCGGGGTCGGGAGAGCCGGGAGCGCAGGGACAACCGGAGCCGGGTGGCCCGGGGAGGGAGCGGACGGTGCTCGGAAAGGGACCGAGAAGGAGGGATGTAGCTGTGAGATGGGAGAGCCCTTGGGAGAGGAGGGATGAGGAAACTCTGCAGGCGCCGGAGCAAGGGGAGTCGGGAGGCGCGAGCAGGGCACCAGGGAGCTGGCAGAGCCGGCGCTGCCGGAGAGGCGCCCTCAGCCTCCCACGGCCACCGCGCCACCGCCGGGCTGGCCGTGGCTAGGCACCAAGGGCAGGCGCCCACGCCGGGGCTGCCCACCAGCACACCCGCTGGTCTCTGCTCCTGGCAGCCTGCGCCGGTGGACATCCTGCGGGCGAGTCTCGGACAGGCAAAAACGCAAGTTAACTCACTCGGCCTCCGCTTGAAGCGCCTCTTGGCGACCTCTTGACAAACGACAGCATCAGTGCAGGGGAGGAGGGGGGCCCACCAAGGCAACGGGGCTCCCTCCTTCGGTTCCAGTGGGGTCTTTTCGTCCCAGCGTGATCATTCGGGTTTGCTTAGGCTTCGGATTTGGCAAGGTCTCTGCCTCTGCTGGGGTGACTACAGAATCTCTAATCAGCATTTTCTGCTCTGTATCTTTCCATCCCTTATCTGTTTTCTCGAATTATTTTCCTAACAGGAGTCTATTCTTCCTTTCAACGACAGCGTTTCGGAGCCCCCTGCTACGGTTTACATGCCCTTATTTCATTCCTTATCTGAGCTCCAACGACCAACATCCCAGCGGGGAGATCTCACCTTCCTTCTCCCAACGCCGCTTCTGCTGCAGATGCCGACATGGGAGACGGGTCTGCTGCTGCCCACCAGGGTCTCCAGCTTCAGGGGCAGGAGAGCCACCGCAGAGCTCGGCGGGAGGCTGCCCAGGTGGTCTTGGTGGCTGCCGGCCTCGCCGAGCGAGCCCCCGTGCGGCCGCCCTCGCCTCAGCCGGCCTCTGAAGTCGCCGCTCCCTGGCTGACACAGAGTCCATAGCATGAGGAGCCCTCTTCCAGCAGCAGGAAAAAAAGCCATCAAGAAAACTTTAAAAATAGGTTAGACTATACCCTTATTATTAAAATGAGTAAAATCTCTAGCATGGCAGAAGAAGACACTCTTACTGATAATTCACTACCAAGAAACTTAAGCATTTCAAAACTTGGCAACTTTGCTTCATCCCAACGTTTAAGAAAGCACATCTGATGGTGAAGTCCAAGTAAAGAGACCAAAGATAAAGAAAGGATCATCCCACTCTGCAAACCGTCTGACGCTGTGAAATCAAATATACTGCAAAAAAGGCACAGACACATTCAGGATTCCTATTAGGGAAAACGCTCATGTGCTTAGTTTTAAGCCTGTGGTTAAATCTATTCTTCTTTCCGAAATCTTTGAGACGTAAGCACCAGCCAAAGTGCATTCCTGAGTAAGGATGCTTCTGTGAACCGAGGCCGTAACTCATTAGAACCCAAGGTGCATTTATCCTATTTTTTCTTGTGAGCAGGGTTGCGAAAAAAAGGGGAGAAAAAAGAAAACAAGTAAAGAATTAATTTTGATTTGAAACTGATCTATGGTGACAAGGGGCATTTGGTTTTGTTCAAGTAACTAGAAGTGGGAAGCATTACAGAAGATATCTAAATAAATCTTTTTAAAGGGGTTTCTCTCTCCCTCTCCTTTTCCCTCTAATTATCCATGTCTGGTAGTCTTGGATCTCAACCCCTTGTTATTTAAAATACATATTCATGGAACTATATTTTACAGTTGCACTGTTCTGGTTACAAAATAGCTTCTACTTTTCTAGGACATAATTTCATTTTGTTTAGCCAAGAATTCATTAAAGAAGCTATAAATAACCTCCTTTAAATATTTAGCCGTGAATAGAGGGTGGACTGGCATTGATGGCTTATTTTAGTACTAATGCAATATGCTTTAAAAAAAAATCTACATTTTAGCATGAATCAAGTTAATCATTAACACTTCCAATGTGATTCTCAGGATCTGCTTAAAACTCAGATAGCCCCCTCCCACATGGAAATCTTCAAGGAGCCAGGCATGCAGGAGAACTGCACAACTTTTCTTGGAGGAGTTCTTGCATCAAAACACAATTTGCTTCCACGTCCCGGGGAAAATGCAGCCCTGTGGCTTTCAGGGACCTGCTCCTCAAGCCATGGATCGCAGCTAATGAACCGTTCTTTCCCTTATCGTGCCTTTAGCCCTTTGTCACCAGAGCGCAAAGGGTCAGACACTGAGCTGGTCTTCGCTGTCACTTCTCTTCAGCTATTCCAGAAGACCCCTTTCTGTCCCCTACCAAGCCCTCCGCACAAGTTCACCACTTTCCGACACTGTAACTATGCCACCTTCCAAACGCACAGCAGAGGACATCACTGTTAGATGCTTATAGCTATGACTATACCAGGGGCATTCGTGTTTTAGCTGGAGAGCAGCTTTCCCTCATCACCCTAGCCACTCCGGTCACCTCAGCACCAGCGTGCACTATAGACCTTTTTAAATAAAGTCACCTTAGAAAACTAAGTAACAATGCCTCCACGCTCCTTTTAAATTAAGAGAGGGGAAAAAAAAAAACCGTGTTTGAAAACAAGGAGCTGGTAATTGAAAGCTCCTAGCCTGGCTTAACAGATGAAGTTCAAGTATGAGGTGTTCTGCTCCTGTGCTGTAATCTGAAAGCAAAAGATGACAAGGACAAGGCTTAGTCATTTGGGGAGATGAGGAAATGGCAGTACCTGACTTCCTGTTCAAACAGATGGTCACGTTACTGAAAAACAGATGCTGGTGGCTCTGAGGAACGGTGTGTTTACCAAGTCACAGAACCGGGGCCAGAAGCATGTCCTTTCTTACATCTTGCAAGTCTCTTTGTCTCACTTTTAAGACTGCGGTTTGACGACGTCAGCTTAAGAGTAAAATCAGTTTAAGGTATTCCACCTCCCAAATGCCCTCTGTCATATTTTCCCCTTGTCCTTCTCAACACATTATCCCTTTAACTGTGCTGCTACAAACATGCTGAGAAACAGATTAGGGAACCGGCTAGCTTTAAAACCATGCACAACTCTCAAAAAAAAAAAAAAAAAAAGTAACGGTTTATTTTTTTTAAGCAGCTCGGTCAGCTATTATCTTTCAAGGGGGTGACCCACCCAAAGTTGTGTCAGCACAACTCCGGATGGCAAGAGGACAGGAATGAGTTTCTGGGGCAGGAACTCCTAAAGCCAGAATGGCTCTCAATCAAGACAATGATACACAAAAATGTACCCCTAGTGTTGCAGTGCTGTTACATTTTGAAATAAAGTTGAAGCATTAAGACATGTTTCCTTAGTGCTGACTCCCTCTGGGCATTCCCAAGACAATTACAATGTTTTCTGAGTATACAAAAGAACTAGGAGATTTTGTAATCGTAGACTGAGTTTACGCTTCTCTCCTTAAGAGCGTTCAATTTCCACAGACGTTCACTTAACAGGAGGTTAGAACACAATGGGAGAAGAGAATGGACTGCTTTTATGTTCATGCGGTAGTAAGCACTTCAAGTTGGAAACGCAAGTTCAAAATAAAAACCTCTCCATGTTTTATTTTCAAATTATTAATAAAGCAACAAAAAACCCCACAAATTTCACAGCTTTTTTACTGAAAATTTAATTTTACAAAATACCCTTTTCCATCAAAGAAACTTCCCTGCAATGTACATGAACCCAGCATTTTATAGATCTGTACAGTGAGATACCAGAGAGGTTTGATAGAAGGAAAAAAACCAAACTTTCAGCAGACACCTAGTTGCAAAACCTACAACAATGTGAATACAAGTGTGTCTTAAAATACTAAAGCAAGTAACGTAGTATAATTGTTGAATCTATTTGAAATGTGAAAAGTTGCCTTAAAATGGTCCATATGGTATGTAGAACATCACAGCTGGTACAAAACTGCCTTTTTTTAGGTTTAAACACAAAACAATGTACATAAGGAACATTTTTTGAAAAATAATCCAAGTGCTGCTATCATAAGGCAAACATATACAAAGGTGCTGACAGCATACAAGGAAATTAACAAAGTAAGTTCAATACTGAAGTGTTCCAACACTGAAACACTGAACTTTTTTTTTTTTTTGAATATTGCCAATAGAGGTTTAGAAGATAAACAATGCCAAATTAACGTAGGACATCCTTTTAACTAGCTAGGTGTAACGCATACAGTTTTTACATAATCTCAACAGATGTGAAACTAGACATTAATAGTCAAACTTTTGTTGTCTAGGCAAGACCTAGTTGTTAGTCTGTTGCATTCTGGCAGCTTTGAATTTTGAAATCCTCTTTGGAGTTTCTTCTGATGCTTCGGACAAAACTTCCTCTGTTTTTTTCTCCAGAATGGTAGGCAGGATAGGGTGAGCAATGACTGGGTGTGGTATTAAGGAGGGAGACAAAGGCTCCTTTTCTATAACAGTTCCAGAAAATGCCTACAATAGAAGAGAATACTCAAAATGAGCTCGTAAAATGCAAATGTGAAGCTATGCCCATAAGGTCATTACCCTATATTAGCCTGATTAGGATTGTTATTTCTTTTAATCAAAAGTAAAGAAATATCTTTAAATCAATGATTGTTCCTTGCATAAGTAACCAAATTGTAATTAACCTCAAAATATAGCTTGTTCAAAGACGACTGAATGAAAGACAGTGTCTTAAAAGTACTACTTAATCTCATTCCAAACTGCATAAATGATCTCAAAATTTGCTTTCTCATTGACACACGTTCAAGAAATAAAACAGCTGATGTAATACACAGTTTCAATTTGGATAAAAAAAAATGGGAAAGATTTTGCAAAGCAGGGTATGTCTGCATTTCCATTATACGTCATATTTTATGACTTAGTATCTTCTAATTGCATCAAGCTGACACACTGCATACAAATTGGCAAGCATATATTTTGTTTGTTCCTTTTTCCTTACCAAATATGATCAAAAAATGGCCAAGGCCATTTATACTTAAGAGAACGGCAAACTGTTTCCAACTATTTCTCTCTATAAAAGGTCTAATAAAAACATTTAATGCTTAATAACAATAATTTATATGCAGACTATTATATGACTTAAGCTTTTTTTTATTTAACTAGGAAATGACCACAATTTTTGGAAAACATCTGAAAAGAAGCAACTCAAGAGCTACTTTTCATAAACATATTTAAGAACAAGTCCCCATACTATGTATTGAAAACAGAAAATTCAGAATGACTAAGGAAAGGGGAAGCAGTTTACATCAAGGTTGGATGATCATACTGGCCACAAAGGAATACGCACATCAGATTTATTCACTATGCTTAGTTTCATTTCTGCATAACTCAGTTACCGAGAAAAACAAAGTAAAACAAACCAACAATTCTTTTCTTGCAGGACCTGCAAAAAAGCAAGGTTCTTTTTGTTTTCTGCTCCAATAACTAAGCTAAGCCTAAATCTGTGCCTGTATACAATTGCATTGTCCAAACAACACTATTTCATTTTCAAAAATAGGTAAATAAAATACAACCTAAGAGGATCATAGTACAATCAGAAACAAAGGAAAAAAAGTTAGTGCATGGCAAATGGTAATGGAGAAATAATTTATTTCAAGCACCCAGGAACACAACTGAAAGCAAAACAGCAGCATTTAAAAAGGCATGTCTTTAACTGGAGTGTTTTGCTCCCTCTATGTCAGCTACTTAGAAAATACATTATGTAGAGAATAGCCATGACATATTCGGAAAATGGACTACTGGCTAACATCTAAAGTGTACTTAGATATTTTATAAAAATACAGAAAAGATAGTCCAGAAAAATTACAATCTTAAGTGCTAACTCTACAGAAGAATCTTCTAGCATGAACCTTTGCATCCTCCCTGTAAATTAGCACCTGTATGAAAAATAATGATAAACAATAGCTTTTATGATGAACTAATTTCTTGTCAAAAACAATTTTTCTAAACAAAGGTGTTTCCATTTAACATGCCTGTTGCACTGGAACTACTGAAAATTGAGTTTAACTGAACTTGGAAAAATTAGCGCAAGTTCTTAGCGAGTAAGACTGAGAAACAGTCAATGTCATGAACTTCAGAGCAGCAGCTCTTGCACTTATCCAGTCACTAAGCAACTGTACATTTTCCCTTACATTGTACAATCTCTTTCCTTTATGATTAAGCCATGAACTTTCCAGAAGCATGAAAGCAGATTTGTTTGGGATCATTAATGGCCCCAGTTTGCAAGAGTATAAGCAGAGGTGCAGTGCTTCCTACCACTGGGTAATCCCTCTCCCTTCGGCAAGTCCATATAACCACTTTGCTGATAGCTGTGGTCTTCAAAACTTAAAATAACATCTGGAAACTCTCTCTCTAGTACCTGTGCCCCAGAATAGTGACAAAAACGCAGGTTACGGAGAACCCACCAGTCCCATTCACCAATTAGCAGGTCTTTTTTTCTTTTTTTTAAATCCTGCTGTATACCCAGCAATGAAATTTCCAGGATGGCCCAGCACACAAGACACTGGTTTCCGTAACACCAGCAAATAATTACTTTGTCTGATCTTTACAGAAGAGTTTCAGGTCACCCGGAACCCACCTGACTCATTCCCTCCTCCTCTGCCCCTAGGATTTGTATGACAGAAACATGTCACTTGACAACGTCACTCTGAAATGAAATCAGGCAGCAGTTGGAAAATTATTTTAAAGAAATAAAACGGCGGTCAGATTTTTCCTTTTTATCCCTACCAACAATCAATAATTAATTAAAAACCGTACCTCAGATGTCCCTGATGAGGGAGGAAGCTTTTTTGGTAGTTGCTGCTGCCCCTCCTCCTCGTCCTCCTCCAGTATGCCTTCACTGTTGTCACTCTGAGTAGCTTCATCATAGCTAATACTCCTCTGAACTCCTCGTCTGTCATCAAACTCAGCAGCACTGTTCTCACTGGTATCGCTACAAACACTATTCTCTCTGCTTCGAGACTTCAAAATTGATTTACGAGGGACATATTCTCCATTCACAACATCAACAAAGACTCTATAAAGGAAAATGTTAGCTTTAATAAACCATTTCAGGATCAGATGACAAATTTCCAGTGATCTTCCTTTGTCTTTTATACAAATTAATTATGATTCGCTTTTCCAACTTTTTGGTTGTAGAATTCCAATACTGCACCTTTAGAGGCATTTTATTTACCAATGAACAAGATGCAATTCTGCAGAGCAAACACTGTTATGCCTTTAATTCAATCATTAAAGTTGGTATACTCTTTTAGGAGAAAATGTATAGCTCTTTGAAAAGTGTTACAGAAAACAAGAGCAGTGAGATTTACAAAGTTTTTAAAAAAAAGAGGTAAACTGATGATTTTCAGGGTTTTTTTTGTAAAGAGAAACAGAAGGTCACAATAACAGGTATCCTAGAATGAATCCTTGTCAAATGTAAAATATATTAAAAAAACAAACAAACAAACAAGGAAACGCTCACTTTCACACAGAAAGGACAAAGTTTTTCCCTGACAAGTGCCATTCTTCTCCTCTGAGTAACCACACTATCAGCTTTTAAGTTCAGATCAATGTGAAGAAACTTTTCAAGTGTTAATAGACTGTAAACTGATAAAACAGGGCTCTTCCTACAGTTTATACTCTTATTTCCATGACTTACAGAGTCAAGGGTGGGCAGAGAATAAAGAGTAGCATGAGAAGACAGTGGCACTTTTATTGAGAGCAGAAGCAAGCTCATAAAGGAGGAGCCCAACGACTGGATGAGTTCTGAAGGTGTTACTTGTTTCTTAACAATTTTATATTCCTCACACACTTAGAGGATCATTTGCATATCTTCTAGAAAAGATGGAGCTCCTCTGCGGAGCTCAGAGATAGCGCCTCAAAAGAATCCTTTACCTCATTTTTCACCCCAGCAACTGTAAGCATAGGATGAGTCTCAACTTTCCACATTTGGGACCACGTTTTTAAAGACATACGCATCAACATTCAAACACAGTATGATTTTCACAAGCACTAAATGGGCTAATATAACAGGTGTTTATCTTCATCTCTGCAAACCTACATACTTGTTTTAACTCTTTCTTAACCTTATTTTATTCTTTTATACAGTCCTCTCACTCCAAGGTTGGTTTTCTAGCTCTATGAGTGATGGCATTTTGCAAGGTGAGCATCTTGTTTTGCTGAGAAGAGAGACAGTGATGGACTGAAGTTAGAGAAAAAACAGCACTAGGAGAAAGCATACAAAAGAAATTACGCAAGCAAAAGATCTGAGTATATTCTGAAGGCACTGGATGGAAGAGACAAAAAAAAAAAAAAAACAGCCATTATTAACAGGGTGAAGAAAATGAGTAAGGAAGAATATCGTAAGTGATAGAACTGGACAGTTATGTTTTAAAATAAAGACAGAAGCAAACAACAAGTCATTAATCACCATGCAAAACTGCTGTATTTCTTTCTATGGCAGATGCTACGTCTTGGCAAATTGGGGGTAAATTTCAAAAGCTCTGAAAAAGTGGATTCACGATCAATTACTAGTTGAAGAAAACAAAATTCTAAGCTAAGAAGTGTTTCCTGGGTACGAAAGCATGGCAACCACGCAGAAGCCAACAATTTTCATTTTGAAGTGGTAAGTTAGATTCCAGCTGTTTCTTTCAGGAAACAGCGGGCGCATTTTCATACTACGGGTCAGCACATACGAAGAGAGAAAGTCGGCTGTGAGGAAAGCTCACGCGTCAATGTTATATATTACACACCGGTAAATGTCTGCTGGGGTTTTGATGTTAGGCAGTTCTGGCGTTGCATGGCCATTGCCATTGCTGTTCTTCCTTTTACGCTTGGCCTCTTCTTTCTTTTCACTGAATTTCAAAGTAGTATTTTTTCCCGTGTTTATTCTTACCTGAAAATGGAACACAAGTGATGGTCTAGACCATGAAATCAACAATCACCAGGCTGCAGCATCAAGTGAGTTCTGACATTCTCCTATCCAAGCAGTTAGGGACTACAAGGCGTACACAAACACATGCATAAACAGTAGCGTTCATGGTGTAAACTGTTTATTCTTAACCACTTGCATTAGGCTGGGGGATTTGTTTGCATTAATGTGCATGGACTTTGCATGTAATATGTGACAATTATCCTTATTCACCAGCAGCCGAGCTGTTCAATAGTGAGTTTAATGTTAAGTAAAGTGTCGTTTAAAAACCTCCTAGGCAGGGATGCTGCCTTTTAGAACCAGGGTTCCTGAAGCCAGGACAACAACGTATACATTTGTAAATCACTTTTTTATATCATATTTGTAAAAGTAGGATTGAAATGGTGGGTTTCAAGCAGCTGAAGAAAGATCAAAATAAACTTTAGCTACAGTTAGAATTCTGTAGTATCTACATGATGAAAAATTTTCTATTTTAAATAAACTATATGGTACATATGTTCTACATAAATTCTTGAAAGAAACATAATAATGTACAAACCCTTTTAGGTTCAACAGTATGAGAGAAAAATATAGTTGGAATAGAGCTGTCTCCAACATCTACGTCATCTTCATCATCATCACTGTGATAATGAGTAGAGCCATTAACTTGGCCACCAAACAAGTCTGAATTTGTTACTTCTTTCTGGAAGTTGCCCTGAGTAATACAGTCTTCTGCTCTGTATGCACTATTCAAATCTGTCCTCTTATCTTCTTTTTCTTCTTCAGAGGAGGTCGCATCTTCTCCATTTGTCTCGACTGTATCCGACAGCCTATAAAATTAAAAATATCTAAGTGAACTAGGCAGTGCAATACATACCCTTCAGAGATGAAGGCATACAGAATAATCAGCAAGCCCATGTGTTAATTTTCTTTACACAGATACTACATTTTTAGCCCGATTGGGAAGCCTTTTTCGTACTTAATAAGAATTTCTATATCCTTTCCATGGCAATCGAAAATACCAAAAAAGTGACATTCTGGCTAATGACATCTGTTCTGATCCTAAAGAAATACATATCTAAAGATGTCATTAACCATTAAATGAGTAACGCCTACATTGTGAATGATGGATTTACCTAGCCTGCAAAAAAATGGAGTTTACTTCCCCCTTTTCTATCATCTCAAAGGAAAAAAAAAATACTACAATGCTGGATATTCACACTGTTAAGATCATAAGAATATGAAAGATTGCACTAAAGGCATTCCTTATCCAAACTGAACTCCTTGGACTGGAAACACCTTTGGAGCCCAATATGGATGAATGAAGGAGAAGCTGGAATCAATTATGGCACCTGAATTTTGGGTTTGACCACTGACCATTTGCTGGAGGTAGGATCATAGAGGCTCTGATGCCCTGTGCTCCACACCTATTTTTTCCTCATACTTCCTGCTCCCTGCAACAAGTTTAGAGAGGAGACAAGCATTAAGGCCACTGACTCCATTAGCAGGACGTTCTCTTACCCTGGAGGACTCTTTCCTGGTCACACAGAGGCAGGTTTTCACTCCTTTGTGCTATCCAGCGTGAGCTTTGTTCATATTCCAACCTTTTTCTACCTATTATCATTTTAACTGCATCTACCTAGTCACATATTTGCACTTTTAATCAGATCTTCTGCATACAAACAGAAACACCCATCTACTGCTTTTTGAGCTCCAAACTTAAATGTGCTACAGCACTATACCTGTCAAGTTCGCCAAGCATCTCTTCCTGTCTCTCAAGCTCTTCTAAGCGTGCCCACAGTTCCTCCTCCGACTGAAAACGGCCAACTGACTTTGTATCACTTCCATTTTCTTGAAAATCAACTTCAAAAGTGTTTGATATTTTTGGCTTTGAATGAGGTTTGTGAGCAGTTCTGTATTTTCCTGTATAGCAAAAAATGAGATGCAATTACTAATATAAGTCACAAAAAACAACAGAAAAAAACTGAACCCAAAGAAATTAAGGAATATGGGCATAATATTTCCCATTTAAAATTACTGTTTAACTGTTTAAGTGAAACTGTCAATGAGCCAGAGCACTAGCACAGGATAATAGTCTCCGGATGTTACAGAAACACCAAGGAAAAGCAGAGATGTTTATTTACAAAGCAGGAGACACTGATCCTGTGACGTTTTTATTACATTTTTTTAAACCTCTTACACCAAACAGTAGACGACTTTGACTTGATCTGATAGATACCAGCATGTGAATGTGACATTTGCTCACTGTCCCATTAATAGCACATTTTATTAAGTGGGGAAACAAACCTAGTTTGTACAATAGCTCATTTTGGACAAAAAGTTATCTATATTCAAGAAGCAGGGTCTTTCTTTTTTATGAATATATAATGTAGAGTCATTAAAAATTATCTGTAATTTCGAAAATCTGACCAAAATCAAATCATTACAAATCATTAATTTCAGTGAAAAAAAAGTTTTAAACAGCACTAAAAAACTATCTTTCAAAAACAGTAACTACAAAACCCTTTAAAGCTTCAGAGGTGACTTGAGATACACGCTGGTGAGTAAATGGTAGTCACAGACAAGTTTTTACTGGCATTTAAAAGCTTTGATACCTATTAAAACGATAAATCCACTCATCGTTGAGACTGGCGAGTACTTTTTACTGCTGGAGTACTGTCTAGCACATAGAGAGCAAACATCATGCAAACAATACTAATGCTTTAGTTTTGTGCATGTGAAAGACAGTACGGCTTCTTTAATCCATCTTTTCGCCTGAGATTGCCAGCTCCCTGGGGCACAGACTGTTTCCTGCTTGGTGCCTCCAAGCCGGTTTCCTGGGGAAGTTACTCCTCATATCTGCCCATCAAAATCCTCACATGGATTCCTCTTTGCAGGATCGAAGACCCTGCTACTTCCATCACTATCACAAATAGACCTGACCTTTTGCTTGTATAATGGGACTCCAGTATCTCTGTGGGTCTTATGAAATACTGCTTTCCACATCTAATCAACAGTAATACAAGGTCTTTGTCATCAGGCATCTTTAAAGCTTTAAGATCTCCTTTTATTAACGAATTAGGTGGCCATTTTTTACATTGTAAGAACTCCTGGTTTAAACATATCCCTATTCAAATGTCTCAGTTTATAACTTTAATCCTGAGATAAATACAGATTCAATAGCAACAATGAAAAATCAAACAAGTGACTATGAGTAATGTTGGAGTGTGGATCATACTCTTCCAGAGGACAGCATTTTTCATTGTGTCACTAAGAAAAGGCTGAAATATACGTTATTAAGACTTAAATATAAATTGAGGCAAGCCAAGCAATCGAAGTAGCTTGCTGAGATTTGATTTGGTTTGATTATAAAGTTAATAAATATAATTTGGAAGGACTATTTATCTATATTTCAATTTGATTTTCAGATTGTGCACTCCTGATTTCTTTCTGTTACCCTTCAGTATTAACAGGTGACTTGACTGCCAAGGTGACCACATGGCATCCTGAATGGTTGCACTTCAACATGCCAGTGGTTCTCTCTTCTAATTCCGACAGAAATCATGTCAGTTAGGAAACCAGGTCAAATCCCAAAGACAGCAGAGGATAACCACGTATCGCTGCCAGCATAAAAATTGTGCTGCAATGCTCATACACCAGTAGTACAAAGCACTACCAATAACTTCATACACTAACCGAAAAAGTGAAACAATACAGAGAACTGAAGAGTCAGAAATATACCTATGAGACACTCACAATACTGCTTTTTGTCTTTCTCAGAGATATAGCCCTTCTCTCTATCACTACAAATGATAGTTGATGAAGCCAAGATTGCCTCAACATAATTGCTAAGTCATTCTGTTAGCTATTTCTCTCTCAATCTCAGTCAGCATCAGTGCTGATAAAAGAAAAAAAAAAAAAGTTCATAATTTCCACTTACGGATTTTCAGCAAAAATTAAGATGATTTCAAAGAATAATAATTATGAAAGTTTAAGGTACAATAAAAAGCTACACAAAGGTTGACCTGGCAATCTACAGCATGCTGCTAT